>NC_056730.1:931127877-931187877 GCF_019279795.1 Protopterus annectens | reverse complement strand
AAAAAAAGTGTGCACTGTGTCCTGCTTCACTGCCCTACCCACCAAATAATCCAATATATCTGCTCTTATTTCCACCCTCAAGAAGTACGTCTTAAGCAAATACCACCATAAAACTACATAACCCTGTTTACCTTAAAGCCCTTGAAGTCAGTACTATAATATTACTTAAGTCTTATCGCCCCATACATTGCTTCCTATACAAACACAACACAGATCCACACAATCTTACCCTGTTTTACCTCCACCTCTTTCTTTGCTCTTCACTTCCCTCACCCACTACCACACACTTACCCAACCCATCATCACATCACCTCTACTTCCACAACTTGCATACCAACCAACAACCACTACCACAACCTCCAAGTAATCATGCCAAGCCCTCTCCCCAGCCTACCACCCTCGGGGTCACTCTTCTACATAATTAAACACCAAAGACCTCCTACAGACAGTCTTCCATAATCTTCATAGACTTTTGAAAGGGTAACATTTAATCCTACATATGCTCAACAACTCCCTTTACTCAGCAACATCACCACTTTCTCCCTACACTGGCCTTCTCCCTCCTCAGTACAAACAGCATCAGAAATAAGCTAGACCACGTAAGTGTTATGTCCAAACACAATCCAGCCATTCTAGTAGTCTCTCAGAATCCTGGGTTAAACAAGACTTCACCCAATTTCTAAATCTTTCTAATCTCCTACAAATAAGTCAATGATGCCAGACCTGGTACATAACCTGGTAGAGACTAATTATGTACAAAAAAAACCTAAAGCCAAAAGTCATTGCCTAGGAAAACATTTGCTTACACTCCACTCCTAATCAGATTCTCCTAAAATTTCCAACTCACAAAAGCAAACCACTATTGATTGCTACAGCCTGTCTGGCATTCTCTTCTTCCCTAAAAAAATCTGAATCACACTCATCATTAACATCATTAATAACTCTCCCAAAAACAACAATCATTCTAGGTGACTTCAGTCTTAACTATATTGACCGTCTTTCATCTAACATGGGTACATTCCTAACAGACCTACATCTCCTTCGTCTCATAAAAGTACCAACAAGACCTAACTTCAGGGCCTCCAAACACTCCACACTTGCCCTGATTATTACAATCATACCAAACTCCAAATCCAACATAAACATTCTCCAACATCACTAAGATACCATTGTCAAATCACTTTTACAAATATTAACCATCCTATAAAACTGCCATCAATATTAAAAACCTTCAGAAACCAGTCTAGCACTAACACTGAAACTCAAAAATGTTCTTGCACCTCACCCTCAAGAAGCAAGTCTTAAGCAAATACCACCATAAAAAGCACAGTTGTGTACACTTACCATAAATGTAGATGTTCGAGTGTCTTCACTGTTGCAGTCCTGACTGTAGAGTTCTCCCTTGCCGGCATGCAGTCCTCGGTTGGCCAGAATCCCAAAGTCTGGGTCCGGCGTCGGCTGCTCAGCCATGCTCCCTGACGTCAGAGCGCTAGGAGTACAAAGCTGACAGCTGACGCCATGTTCTCCAGTTTTTCTTGCCCCAGATGTCAGGTGTTCCAAAATGAGTAAGATCCCATACCCTTTGCAAATACACCTCAAAAGAAGGGTGAAGAAGGGAGCCACACAAAAGAAAAAATAAGAGGGGACAGGAGGGAGGGTAACCCAGACTGCAACAGTGAAGACACTCGAACATTTACATTTATGGTAAGTGTACACAACTGTACTATGTTCATTGTGTTTCACTGTTGCAGTCATGACTGTAGGGTTGAATCCCAAAGCAGAATAAAAGGGAGGTGGTCATAAAGTAGAAGGGGCGGCTAAAAGGCCCTGCAAGACAGCAGAAGCAAAGCCAGCCCTAGACTTAGAGTAGAGAGGGAGATTGTAGTGCTTGGAAAAAGTATGCACTGAACTCCAAGTAGCAGCTTCCAAAATGTCTTTGGTAGGAACTCCCCTGAGGAAGGCAGCTGAAGTGGCAGCAGCTCTGGTAGAGTGAGTCCTTATACTCCCTGGGATTTGCTTTCCATGGTGTGAATAGCAAAATCTGATTCCATGAGCAATCCATTTAGAAATGGTCTGTTTTGAAATGGCTTTACCTTGGGAACTTGAAGCATAAGAAACAAACAATTGCTCTGATTTCCTAATGTCCTTGGTTCTGTCCAGGTAAAAACGTAGTTGTCTGTGTACATCCAAGGAATGCAAGATCCTTTCCCCCTTATTTTGAGGACTGGGGAAAAAAGTTGGCAAGTGAACAGTTTGATTTAAAGCCACTTTGGAAACCACCTTAGGCATGAAAGTAGGATTAGTCCTCAAAGACACACTGTCTTGATGAAAAATAATATAAGGTTCCACAGCCATGAGAGCTTGCAACTCCGAAACTCTCCTGGCAGAGGTAAGAGCTAACAGGATGGCTGTCTTCCAAGATAAAAACTTGATGTCAGATGTGGCAGCAGGCTCAAAAGGAGGTAAGGTGAGTTTTTCCAAAACATAGTTGAGATCCCAAGCAGGAATGGGAGGAGATCTAGGGGGCCTTAAGTTCTTAGCTCCTCTGAGAAACTGTCTCATGAGCTGATGGGAAAAGATTGGAGGATCTGTATTATAATGAGCAGAAATAGCAGAGGCATGGATCTTAATGGAAGAGAAAGACAGACCCTTATGTAAGAGGTCCGTCAGGTAACGTAAAATCAGAAGAATGTTAGGAATAAGAGGATCTGAATCCTGAGCCTGCATCCAGGAGCAAAATCTTTTCCGTTTTCCTGCATAAGATTTTCTAGTGCTAGGACGTCTGGCTTCTAAAATGACATCCATAACCTGCTTGGGTAGAAGAGAATGAATCAAAGACCCTGGATTAACCAGGCCGCCAGGCTGAGAGTTTGGACATGGGAGTGCAGAACCTGACCCTGGTGTTGGGACAGAAGGTTCAGAATCTGTGGTAATACCCAAGGGGGCTCCAGACAAAGGATTTTCAGTGTTGGGTACCAAAACTGTTGAGGCCAATTTGGGGCCAGCAAAATTATCATCTTGGGCTTGTCCTGTTTGATCTTTAATAACACCCGTGGAAGAAGAGGTAGAGGCGGGAAAGGCATACCCTGAGAGGTTTCTCCAACTGAACGACAGTGCATCCACTTTCCAAGCTAGTTCGTGGAATGTCCTGGTGCAAAAAATCTGTAGTTGATGACTGAGGTGGGATGCAAAGAGGTCTATGTGAGGACATCCCCAGACTGCTGTAATCATCCTGAATATTTCGGTATCCAGCATCCATTCGTGTGGGTCCGACAGGTTTCTGCTCAGACTGTCTGCCAGGAAGTTTTGCTTCCCTGGTAGAAACTGAGCTTGAAGGTCCAGTTTGCAAGCTAGAGCTGTGTTCCATAGATTCATGGCTAGTCTGCAAAGGGGATAGGAATGAGATCCCCCTTGCTTGTTTATGTACCACATAACTGTGGTGTTGTCTGTCCGTATCAGTAGCTGTCCTGGTTGTAGAAGATTCTTGAAAGCCCATAGAGCGTTCTGAACGGCTAACATTTCCTTTAAATTGATATGCAGGTGCTTCTGATCCTTTGTCCAAAGGCCCTGCAGACAGTTGCCCTGAAAAATGGGCTCCCCATGCATAATTTGAAGCTTCCGTGATTAGTATCTGAGTGGCTGGAGGCAGACTGAAAGGTTTTCCTATGTTTAGAGTACATGCCTTGGACCACCAAAGGAATTCCTTTTGAAGACAAGGCAGGACGGTGATCTGTATGTCTAAACTGTGGCAATGCTGAGACCATACACTTTTTAGGTACCACTGTATTTTCCTCATATGTAGTCTTGCATATGGTACGAGAAGGATGCAGGCGGCCATGAAACCCAAAGCCTGCAGGAATTTCCTTGCAGATAGCTGAGTTAAAGTTGCCAAGGTTTTGAAAGTTGAAGCCAGATGTAATTGTTTTTCGGATGTCAGAAATGCCATCTGGGTTGTTGTGCGTAGAAGAGCACCCAGAAAGGTTATCTGTTGTGAGGGTATCAAATTTGACTTTTTTATGTTGACAGTGAATCCCAGGAACTTGAGAAGATTTTGAACAAATTCTAGAAGCTGGAGTAAGACATCCTTGCTGTCTGCCTGAATAAGACAGTCGTCCAGATAAGGGTAAATTTGAATTCCCTTGAGTCTGCAATAAGCTACTACTGGAGCCAGGCATTTGGTGAAGACCCTGGGTGCAGTAGACAATCCAAAGGGCAGTACAGAGAATTGATAGTGCCTCGATCCAGCCTTGAACCTGAGGTATTTTCTGCATTCCTGCCTGATGGGAATGTGTAAATATGCCTCCTTTAAATCCAGAGTTACCATCCATGCATTTTTGGTCAGCATTGGAAGTAGCTGCTGCAGAGTAAGCATCTTGAATTTTGGTATTTCGAGAAAGGTGTTCAAGACTGATAGATCCAGAATGGGTCTCCATGAATTTTGCTTTCTGGGGACTAGAAAAAGCCTTGAGTAAAAACCTCGTCCCATCTCTGAAAGTGGAACCAGTTCTATGGCTTTCATAACCAAGAGAGTTTCCACCTGGTTTAAGACCTCTAACCATTGATGTTTTGGAAGATCCGGCCATCCGCTTGGTCTTGGTAGGGTATGAAAATGGAATTTGTAACCTCTTGAAACCACATCCAGAACCCACTTGTCTTGGGTTATACGAGTCCAATTTTGAAGAGAAAGTTTTTCTCCGAGAGGGGCTTCCAGGCAAGAAGTTCCTGCAGCCCAACCGAGGGAGTCATTGAGCCTGTTTTCTATGAGCTTACAACCTGTCCTCTCCTCCCCTAGGGGTGGAAGCAGCCCACTGTCTTGGTCTATAAGAGGCTTGCGTTTGAGGCCTTCCTCGGGAGCGTCTGTATATACCCCTCTGAGGCCTGTCTGAATTGGGAAAGGACCAATTTTTAGTAGGCCAATTCCTACTAAATCTGGGTGGCTGTACTTGCAAGAAATCTTTAACCGTTTGCATGGATTTTGCCTTGTCCTCCATCTTCTTAATCACCTCTTCAGCCTTAGGTCCAAACAAAACATTATGCTCAACAGGAGCATCCAATAACTTAGCTTTTACTTGATCTGGCAAGTTTTGTTCCTTTAACCAAGCATGTCTTCTAATGACTGTACCAGAGGCAGCAGCCCTACAAGAAGCCTCCAAGGCACCAAATCCACAGTGTAAACCATGCTTCCCAACTTGTTCAGTGGCATGCATTAACTCATGTAATTCCTTATCATCTGCACAGGCGGAAATGGAAGTTAGCTTTTGTTTCAAAACAGACAGAAGAAATTGCTGGTATTTCAGCATATGAAATTGACAACTTAAAGCCCTGATAGATAAAGAGGCAGAAGTGTACACTTTTTTGCCCCATCTTTCTAAAGATCTGGAATCCTTCTCAGTGGGAATGGGGTTTTTAGCAGTAGCGGCCTTAACCCCTTTAGGGCCCTGAGAAATGGTTTCAGGATCAGCAGTAGGATTCTTGTATAAAAACTGGTGGGAATCAGGAACTCTATAATATCTGTCTGGCTTAACAGGAGCAGGAGGAAAAGAGTCAGGAGTTAAGTTAGCCTCCGAAAAAGCATCATCCACAATATCCAAAATAAGGGGGATAGCCAGGGGTCTATGTTGGGGGAGAAGAAGAAAATCCCAAAGTCTTTTCTTAGATTCCGAGTACTCCTGTCCTTCCCAGTGAAAATGTTCCCTCATTTCATGTAAAGTTTCCCCAAAAGAGAAATCCTCAGGGGGAGAAGCTGAAGGAATTGATTCCTCAGCATCAGAATCCTCATAAGGAGGGAAAGAATATTCCTGGTCAGAAGAAGAAACTGAAGAAACAGAAGCCTGATCAGAGGAATCATAATACACTTCCTGCCTTGGCCTTTTATCTGGAGGGGGATGTGAACCCCTAATCATAGTAAGTCCTCCGCCATCTTAAGTAATTGTTTCTGAGACTTGGGTGCCGGATCAGAAGAGGCCTGGGCTGTAGTCTTTGATTTGGAAGGAGTCTTTGCCTTTGCCTTTATCAGAAGATGAGTAGGCCTGAAAACCCCTTCGGAAGCTGGTACCTGCACAGTGGCTCCGGACCCATCCGAAGGAGCGATGTCCGAAGGTCCTGCAACAGAAATATTCAAAGGCCTAGCTGGCTCCTCGTGGGAGTCCGTTTCGGCCATTGGTTCCAAAACGGCCGACGACAGGGGCTGCAAAAGCACCTCACTGATGATGGCCGAACCTGAAGCTGGCTCTGCTTGTACAATATCATCCGATTTGGACCTCGGAGGCCTGTCTTTATCCTTGCGTCGTTTGTGAACTCCGGTAGCCAGAACCGAATCCGACGACATTTTGTAATTAAAACGCCTACCGAAGTAATGAAATGCAAAATCGTACCTTCGTTTAATCGTACATTGATTGAATCTAGCACAAAACCAACAACTAGCTATGTCGTGGTCAGGGCCTAAGCAAGGAATACAGTAAAAATGAAAATCCTTATGAGGTATTTGCTTCCCACAAGAAATACAATTATTAACTTTTTCTGACATCGGACTGGAGCAAGAAAAAGGTTTCCCCAACGGGGTACTTAGCTTTGAGAAGGAGAAGAAAGTCTTCGGACTGAAGTACGTTTAGAAAAAATTGTCAGGAGTCAGCCGACCGGCAAATGCGAACTGCTATCACCACACGGCAAGAAAGACTGGAGAACATGGCGTCGGCTGTCAGCTTTGTACTCCTGGCACTCTGACGTCAGGGAGCATGGCTGAGCAGCCGACGCCGGACCCAGACTTTGGGATTCTGGCCGACCGAGGACTACCTTCCGGCAAGGGAGAACCCTACAGTCATGACTGCAACAGTGAAACACGATGAACATCTACATAACCCTGTTTACCTTAAAGCCCTTGAAGTCAGTACTATAATATTACTGAAGTCTTATCACCCATACATTGCTTCCTATACAAACACAACACAGATCCACACAATCTTACCCTGTTTTACCTCCTCCTCTATATACTCTGCTTAGATGGCCCTAATACAGCAGCTGTAAGCCTAACCAACATTCTACTCCATCTGCAAGACAAATTCTTCCCACTTATCCACAGGTTTTATAAACCCAAAAAAACAAAATGGCAATCCATCAAACTCAAACAACTTCTCAACCTAAGGGATGAAGCATAGCAAAAATAGAAATAACCCCCACAACTGATGACTGCACCTGCTTTTTAGCCTTACATAACCTAGCATAAAAAGTCCATCTGAAGATGTAAAGAAAATCTCCAAACAAAAACAAGTTACTCTAACTTCACCCCCATACACATTTGGAAAGAACTTAACCTCCTTTCAGGAAGAAAACCTCTTCATGATACCCTCTCCACATACACCATTCAATGCTGCACAGCAAAACTTTCTGCAGAAGATTTCCTTAAAGAATTTAGCAATCTCTACAGATCAGGCATTTCCCACACCACCACCATTCACCCCCCTCTTCCACTTCAAATGCACACATCCTGAAGTCTCTATTGTGTGTGAAAATATTCCCACAGATATCGCCCATGCATCTGACAAGACAACCACCTGCTTAGAAATAATAAAATGTCATCCTCTCACCCACATATGCAAGCTATGTCTCACACAAAACATCATGCCCCCAGATTTAGAAAATGGCTCTAATTAAACCAACCCAAAATATACCTCACTTCAGTCCAATATCCAACCTTCCCACACTGGACAAACTTCTACAAAACAAAGCCTACACCCAATTCCATATATATAACCAGTAGTGTCATCTGCTGTCCTCCAAAAAGCATGGATTCTGGCCTGGATGAAGTATTATGGCAGCACTATGGACCCTAACTGATGACATCCTACAAAACACTCCTTTCAGGTGGGGTGCCTATCGCGTGATCGAAAATTGTAAACGGCGAACGCGTATTGAGCAAACCCGATTGGTCGAAACGTCATGCGTGTAACATGGAAATCGCCATAGGGAATATTTTTCCTTTACTTCAACTCAGTGCAATCTCAGAGTAGGAATATTTAAGTAGCGGGGGTGTGGGGGGCACAGGGGGGCTTGCCCCCCTGCCTACAGCGTTTAGGTAAGTATAGTTTTTTATTTTTATTTTTTTATTATATTTTCGAAATTTCAAACATCTCTCATATAGTGTCGGATGTTTGAAACTTTCGAAAATATAACATATTCCCGTCAGATGCACTGTTTATAGACCTAACAAATGCATTTGATCTTATTCACCAGTATCTTCACCAAAGCAAACTAAAGTCCAGACACCACTCTCTGGTTTAAAAATTTCTTCCCTGGCAAACACTTCAGAGTTAAAATAGGACCGTCCCATTCAGAATCTGCCCTTATTACCAAAGGTATACCACAAGGATCCATTCTTGCCCCCCTTCTCACCTACATATTTGCAAACAAACTTCTTGTGATTTCCCCCATCTCCTTCTCATCCTCTATGCTAATGACATAATGATTTACCAATCAGGTCGCTCTCACACCAATATTCAATCCAAACTCTAGTCTGACATACATGAGCTCCACCAATCACTCAAACCATAAACCACTTCTCAACCCTTCCAAGACCAAAACTATGCAGAAAATTCACCAAGCACCGGACTTTTTTTTTTTTTAACTATGACTTAGAGCAGTTCCCTAGAAACAGCTTATACCTTCAAATACCTGGGATTATGGCTCAATCAGTCACTAACTTCCATTTCCACACTGACACAGCAACAATAAACTCTCTCTTCTTCTAAGCCAAAAAGATCTTTTTTCTCTCCTAGCCAGCCAAAGTAACCATTGGCAAAAGAGTTGTTAGTGCACTACCCCACTAAAAAAATATATATATAAAATATAAGTTAATTAATTTTTACATTTTCTCGATCCAACTCCATCTCCCAAAAATAGGGCTGGCTGCCCTGAGCATACATACTCCCTCACAAGTTCAGTGAAAGACAGTGTATGGACGTGGCTTGCTGCACCCAAGCATAACGTGCACTTGTCTCACTCTGGTAAGTGCTAGCATTATAGTGATGTAGCCTCCACCCTTCTCACCTGTCAACCCTGTTAGCTCCTTCAGCACCTGGGTTGTCAGCTGATCCTGGATCACCTAGGTCACAGTCACAGGATTTGTCCATATGTGGCAAAGAGCTTACCGAACCTGTATGCCCTTATTTTAAATAAATGTCAGTGCTTTCACAACTGCTGTCAAATGCATTAGTATTTAGTTTACAAAATCATCTAATTTTTTAAGGACAGAAAGAAAAAAAAAGATCACAAGGAAGTAACGAAAAGCATTTTGTTCTTGATTAAAAGAAAGCCAGTTACACTGCTCTCACAAGTGCAGTCATAAGTGTTAGCAAGCAAGTGAAAAGTACAGCTGTGCTATCAAAAACCGTATATGTTTGAATGTAGTCACCACTGCAGAAATCACATTAGGGAACGCTACAGAGCAATAAGACTACATCAGGAAATTTGCAAATATCCTGGCTGCAATATCTAAACCAAAGGGCAAGGAACTGACATTGCAATGGGTTCCTTGTTGCAAACTTCAAGTACTCCTGTTCCCTTGAAAATGGGAATATGGAGGTAGACATCTCTGAGATCTAGTATACCAAGGAGATGTTCAAGTCTTATCAAGAGAAGAAGTCTCTGCTAAGTTAGCATTTTAAATTCTGGTACCTTTAGTAACTTGTTTAAATTTAACAGTTCCAAAGTTGGTCTCCAGGATCTGACCTTCCATGGGAAAAGAAATAGTCTTAAGCAGAACTGTTTTCCTTTAGGAACCTCTCTACAGGACCCTGAGCCAGCATCTCTTCCATAATTGCTGCCACTCATTTTTTTTTGGTCTTTTGGCAAAAGATGGATACTTATTTTGTGATGAAGTGTAGTTTGTAATCCTTGAAGACTCTATTTAGGACACATTGACACCTTATTATATTGCTTCAGTGATGGAAGAAGGAAGTCACACAGACTCATATTCTTGGAGTTCTTAGAAAAGGGATTTTGTGTAACATGAGGCCAGAACAGTTACGATTGCTCCCTGTTGGTTGGGGTATCCTGTAGGCCCCACAATTCCCTCTGTCTTCTTGCTGCCACCTTCTATTATACTTGTGAAGAGGATGCTAGAACATGTGTCTGACATATTCCACTGTCTTCCCTTTATACTACAGTTTTCTGAACACACTATTTTTGATTAACAAACAGCAGTTCCCTATGTGATGGAACATTAAAGAGATGCATTTTTACATCCTTGGACAAAGACTGAGACTTCAGTCAGGACTGTTTCCTCAGCATAGACCCTTGTAGCTGCAGCCATTGATGCTGTATCCATGACATCATACCCACACTTCAAGGCATGTTTCCAACTGAACAGAGGTTGGGATCTGATTCTGGACAGCCAACATACTAGTTTCATCATGTACTCCCTTCACAACTATCCGTGAATTGCTTAAGGACTTATTCCTGATATCTTAAGATATGGATTGGGCAGTTCAAAGTCCTAAAGGCCAGGGCGGCAGAAGCATACACCTTCTTCCCATATCTATCTGGCACCCTAACTTCCTTATCAATAGCAAGAATGTTGCAACCCTGGTTCCAGTCTATTTCCTTTGGCGGATTCCAGTGATACATCTGAACCCTACAGAATTGGTGAGGCCACTTAGGGTTGGGTTCCAGGAGTCTGTTTTCAATGAGGAAGCATCCAACATTTCCAGGCTGTCCATGTGGACTGATGGTATAGCTACCTGGTTAGGAGGTCCCAGAAGTTCTGTAGTTCTTTTCTGGGAAGCCATTCCTTCCACATGAAGTGTACTTCTCATCAGTGAAACAGTACCCCAACAGGACAGCTCTTCTGGTGGTGACTCAGAAGCTATAGTGTCTTCATGAACTGTGTCACATGACAAAGGTGAGGACATCTGGGATCTATAGTCCAGCCCCTCTCTCATCCTCAGGAGCAGTGGAGTCAATATCCCTCTTAGTGGAAGCCTCCATGAGTCATGAGTCTTTTGGGAGATTGGACCCTGGACACAGACAGCTGTGATAATTCAGTTTGCAAGCTCTGTAAGAAATGTAACAAACCCTGTGCTAGCGGGGCACAATCTGGAGAGGGGTCAGGTCAAGTGGGGAGAGGAAGTACACCCAGTGGCAGTGTGGTTTGGTGGAGGCCTGCACCTCAGAAGCGTTCTTGGGTTTAGGGATAAGAATAGGGGTCTTAGTTGGTCCTTTATGGATGTCTGACCATTGTCTGCAGCAACTCATATCTGAGATGTCCAACTCTAGTGGAAAATGCTGAGGACAGGATATGTGGTAAACACCAAGAGTGGTCTACCAGAGGTCTTGGCTGTAACAGATGTCAGGGTCAATGGCTGTTTCAGACCCTCCAGTGCTGTCTTTAGACCATAATGGAGTCATCCATGCAGACATCTCGCAGCAATCTCTCTCTATGTTTCTCCTTTCCTGAATTTTAGGGAAAAGCCTAACCAAACTAGTTTGAGGGTAAAATAACTTGGCCAGCTTGTGTGTGGAGAGTGATAAGCATTTTTTGATCAGACCAGGACACACTTCAGTCTCTCTCTCTCTAATAGTTTTCAGCATAAAGGCCTGAAAAACCTGACAATTAGAAATGTTGAGGTCTAAGCAAATGCAATAGACAGTTTTCTTGGAAGTCTTTAAAACAAATGTTTCTTGCAGACACACTTGCCTTGCTTGGTGGAAGTGCTCTAGTTCTACAACTTATATAACAGCATGCCCTACAACTTAAAACAACATCACCCCAGATGTTGCCTCATTGGACAGATTTACTAAGGAATGTTATACTCTGGTAAATGTACAGAATCAGCAGGCCATCCAGATGGAAACATAATAGGAAATTAAAAAGCAAACCATCCCAGTGGTCCACTGGCATAAATAAAATCCACAATAAAAGGAAATGAAAACTCATGAGTATACAGTAGATCTAAAGACCCCCCCCCCATATCAAAGAAAATATTAGGAATTTGACTAAGAACTTAAAAAAAGACTAGATCTACTAATGTAGGCCATGGACTCTGGATGGCATCAGAAGCAAAGGACAATTATAAATCTTTCTTTGGGTATGTTAGAAAACTAAGAAACAACACTCAACAGTGTAAAGAACGCCTACTAAATGACAAAACCTATTCAGACTTGTTGGACATTGCCAATATCCCAGCAAATAAATTTAATGCAATTTCACTCCTGAGTCGATTGTCAAAAGTCCAACAATGCCCATAGCTCTTAGCCTCCTCATTACTAAAGAGCACTGTACTGATAACTGCTGCCCGAGAGCAAGAACGCTTCCTCCATGGGCCAAGATAATACAAACAGTACCAAGCTTGTGCTAGTGATACCTTTCCTTACGCTCTTTAAAGTATTGCGTACATTGCTGGTAATGCCACTCCATAAAGCTGGCCCTACTACTGAGCGCAGAAAATACAGACCTTTCAACCAAAATCTCATTTGTAAGGCAAACAACACATTATAACACACTGTTTGCAACAGTGACATTAGAAATCTCATCAGGCTAGATCAGCAGCAGTTTGGTTTTGTAAAAAGTAGATACCGGCTAATGAACTGGTAAATTTCATCTAGAAGACAACACAAGCTGCTGAAAGTGGTCACACTGTCCAAACAGCTTCCACCAATCTGGTGAAGGCATTTGACATGATCACCTGTGCTAGCACAGTTAATAAACCAAATGTGTTACAAATAGACCCCCATGTGTTAAGATCACTAGTAAATTGGCTAAAATTGGACTTTGCTACAAGACACAGAAGGAAATATCAGTGCATGTGCTGGAAAAGCTAAAAGTGGCATTTTGATCTCATTTTAAAGCCAAAAATCAGGAAAGTACTTTATTTATTCTGCATTTATTGTTGTCTGATACTTTCTGCAGTTTTTAGTGGTATTTAGACAAGTTTTGCTTATTTTATTTCATTTTCCTTGTTGTATTGCTAAATCTACTGTTTCCCCCCCATTTCAACTATTTATGCTGTTTTTAGCAATATTTAAACAAGTTTTGATCACTGTATATTGTTTCCTCTGCTGGTGATTGAAGAGTTATGTTGTAATCACATGATTTAATTCAATAATTATGTGTAGTTTTCCTTAGCTTAATCTGTTTCCCCTCAATTTTTATTTATAACTTAACTTAGTATTACAGCAAAATTTTAGCTAAGTGTGTGGGCAGCCTGAAAGATACTGGTTATTACTTTGTCTGAAAGGATAAGTTGTTGCTGTTTCTAGAAATTTAGCATTATGGGCTGGAGACAAAACTTTTAAAATCAGTTTGTTTCTTGGTTTGTTTAAAATTAAACTCTTAGCTCAGTTAAAGTATGCTGAATTATGCCTATTTGGAGTCTTTGCTACAAAATTCGGTGGGCCAATAGTGCACACATGCTAGAAAACCTAAAAGTTAAGTGGCATTTTGATCTCATTTTTAAGATTAAAAAAAACAGGGAATTACGTTATTTCTCCTGCACTTACTATTGTCTGTTGATTTCAGCAGTTTTGGCTCTAGAGAGAAGAGGAATGAAGGTCAGCAGGACTAAGACGGAATATATGTGTGTGAATGAGAGGGAGGATAGAGGAATGGTGAGGATGCAAGGAGCAGAGGTGGCGAAGGTGGATGAGATTAAATACTTGGGGTCAATAGTTCAGAGTAACGGTGAGTGTGGAAGAGAGGTGAAGAAGAGAGTACAGGCAAGATGGAGTGGGTGGAGAAGAGTGTCAGGAGTTATTTGTGACAGATGAGTACCTGTAAGAGTGAAAGGGAACGTCTAACAAGAGGGTAGTGAGACCAGCTATGTTATATGGGTTGGAGGCAGTGGCACTGACAAAAAGGCAGGAGTTTGAACTGGATGTAACAAAATTAAAGATGTTAAGATTTGCACTGGGTGTGACGAGGGTGGACAGGATTAGGAATAAGTATATTAGAGGGTCAGCCCAGGTTGGAAGGTTTGGAGACAAAGCCAGAGAGGCAAGATTACGTTGGTTTGGACATGTGCTGAGGAGGGATGCTGAGTATATTGGGAAAAAGATGCTAAGGATGAAGCTACCAGGTAACAGGAAAAGAGGAAGGCCTAAGATAAGGTTTATGGATGTGGTGAGAGAGGACATGCAGGTGGTTGGTGTGACACAGCAAGATGCAGAGGACAGGAAGAAATGGAAACAGGTGATCTGCTGTGGCGACCCCTAACGGGAACAGCCGAAAGAAGATGATGATGATGGTGCTATTTAAACAAGGTTCACTCATTTTCCTTGCTGGAAATTAAAGTGCTGTGCTTGTATGGTTGCCTGACTGAATACATCAACTGCTGTGTTGCCTCACTGTGGTAAATCTACTGTTTTTCCTTCTATTTTATATGAATCTGCCATTTTTATAGCATTTAAATAAGTTTTGAAAATGTTATTGTATTTTATTTTCTTCGCTGGTAATTGAAGTATTGTGTTGTACAGTCATCTGACTGAATTCATAACTTATTGAGCTGTCTCCCTGTGCTTAATCTGCATTTTCCTCTCAGTGTTTACTATTCATAACTTGATTACTGCTATAGCCAAGTTTTAGTCAAGAGTGTAAGACTGTAGGCAGTCTGAGTGACAATGATTATTCTGCAGGACAGGATATGCTGCTGCTGTTTCTAGAAATCTAACATTCATTAAAAAAACATCCAGCAAACTTAACACCATAGAAATAAAAGTTGTATCCCCACATTTCTACACTCTTGGACTAAACAGAAAGTCAGCCATCTTGTCTTGCTGCAGTTGCCAGCCTCATGGCACTTGGTATTCTCAGGTGGTGTAGTAACCGCATAATGCTCAGAAGCAATGTACTGCTACTTACTCCATCACAACTTACCATGAGAGATTCAAACATTTAACTATCAATCTCAGAAAACAAAACAGCATGTGAGCACCACACCTCCACAGCACTCCATATCAATAAATTGAAAAGGTCAACTCCACAGCACTCCAAAAGGTACAGTTACACTAGATGTCCTACTTCTCACTGTTATAGTATTCTTTATAGTTGGTATATCCTGCCAGGGACAGCCTAACATTCGGCCAGGATACCAAACTCTATACACCTTTTCCTGGAGTTGTCAGATGCATGTACTACACACAAATCATAAGGTACATGTGTGATGTACAGATGCTTAATCTTCAGAACTGAAGTGCTCCAGGAAAACTAGAGCAATCCCAGAGAAACAATAACATGCCCAATCTAGGAAGGGAAATAAAAGGCAATAAGGAAGTAAGAGGAAACCTCTCGGCCAGCAGAATGGCAACAGAAAAATAAAAAAGGGGGAAGGAGGGAAGGACCGAATCCTCCAATAGTGAGACGTTTGACATCTACTGTTAATGTAAGATCTTACATGACTGTACTATGTCCTTTCTCATCACTGATGCAATGATTATCTTTATACTTAGGAATGTAAAAAAGATACTGAAAAGTATGGGAGGAGGAAAGGCAGAGAAGAAGCTTCCACAAAACCGATGAAGAATAGCCCTGGCAAATCCTGCCCTGGCGTTGGAAATGACATCCAACTTTTATTTTGGTAAATGTGTGAACAGAAGACCAAGTAGGAGCTACCAGGATGAATCTTGTATCCAGACTCTTGAAAAAAGCACCAGAAAAAAATACTGCCTTGGTAGAATAAGCACGAACAGAAGAGGAAAGCTGCTTGCCATGAAAAGAATAACAAAAAGAAATGGCCTTGGAGATCAAGGAGGAGACCGTTTGCTTAAACACTGTCAAAACCAATTTCCTGACATGAAAGGAAACAAAAAGTAGATCAGATTTTCTGAAGCCTTTTGTCTTACCCAAGTAATATCTGAGCTGTGTATGTAAATCCAAGCCGTGTAAGTACCTTCTCACTTGCAGACTTAGGAAAAGGAAAAAAGTGGGAAGATGAAGTGACTGATTCAAGGCCAAATCATTACCTTGGGCAGAAAAGCAGGATTAATGTGAAGAGACACCCCGTCCTTGTGAAAAAACAAAAAAACAGGAACATCCATGAGGGCTTGAAGTTCAGAAACTCTCTTGGCAAAAGAGCCACCAATACAGTCTTCCAAGTGCAGTTTTGAAAGGAAGAAGAAAAAGCAGGCTCAAAACAGGATGAGTCAATGTTTAAAGAACAAAATTAAGGACCCAAGAAGGAGAAATATGTTTTCTTGGGGGCCTAATATGAAGGATGCCTTTTAGGAATTGTTTGACTTCAAAACTAGAAGTCAAAGGAGGACTGAAAGGTATGCAGAAATGGCATACAGATGAGCTTTAACAGAAGAATATGCTAAACCAGTACTGAGCAATTCACACAAATAAGACAGTAGTAACCCCCACAGTAAAAAAGATCCTGATCATGCTTGAGACACCATATGGAAAATCCCTTCCATTTAGCCGCATAGGATTTTCTAGTAGAATGTTTTCTTCCTCCTGCACAGCCCAAAGCATGTCCTCAGAAAAAATGGTGCCTAAAAGGAATCAAAACCTTATCATCCAAAGTGTCAGTTGAAGTGTGGACAAATGAAGGTGAATGACAGACCCTCTATCTTTTGTAAAAAGATCCATCCGATAAGTGATGACTGCCCCTGGCCAGGGGTAAGATGAGGGGCACTGAGGGGGATAGCCATAAAGGAACATCCCCTTCCAACAGAACGACATGGCATACACTTTCCAACCTAGTGGACTTGGAACTCTGGAACAGAAACTACAATTGTGTACACTTACCATAAATGCAGATGTTCAAGTGTATTCACTGTTGCAGTCCTGACTTGTGGGATTTCCTGTTCTGGAAGCCCTTGGTCAGCGCGACTACCAGAGTAAAAAAAAAAAAAAAACTTCTCCTCCCTCAGTTGGCGGATTCCCTACCCTGATGTCAGTATGGTTGGGTATAAAGGAAGCCAGCCAATGCCATTACATTGTTTTTTCTTGCCCCTAGAAGGTAGGAGCCCTGTAGATGAACCTTAAGCAAGAGACAATATTAAAGGTAAGGAGGCCTTTAGGGCATCCCTGCAGAGTCTCCTCTGGAAGAGGAGGACAGAGAAATAAGCTGTTACTGTAAGGAGGACAGGGGGATGGAGGGAGGAAAAGAAGACTGAAACAGTGAATACACTCGAACATCTACATTTATGGTAAGTGTACACAACTGTACTATGTTATTTGTGCTTCACTGTTGCAGTCCTGACTCACGGGATGATTCCCAAAGCTGAGATGAGGGTGGAAGGTGCCTTAATGGGAAGAGAGGATACCCTGCAAGATGGCAGCATCAAATCCTGCTCTGGACTTACAGAAGTCTGACAGGTGGTAGTGTTTGATAAAGGTATGCACCAATGACCAGGTAGCTGCTTCCAAAATGTCTTTGGTAGGTACTCCCCTCAGGAAAGCAATGAAGGAGGCTTTTTGCCATGGTAGGTGTAACAAAAGGAAATACAGTAAGAGATCCACTTGGAGATAGTTTGTTCTGATTTTCTGAAAGTTTTAGCCCTGTCAAGGTGGTAGCGAAGTGGTCTGTGAACATCCAAGGAGTGAAGGATTCTTTCCCCTTGGTTCTGTGGCTTAGGGAAGAAAGTAGGCAAGTGTATGGCTTGGTTCAGGGAAGTGTCTGTGATCACCTTGGGCATAAAAAGAAGGGTTAGTCCCAGAGTGATAAGAATGGGTTCCACTGCTAAGACGGCTTGCAAATCAAAGACCCTTCTAGCTGAGGTGATAGCCAGTAAAAGGGCAGTCTTCCAGTTCAAGAATTTTAAATCGCTTGAAGCAGCTGGTTCAAAGAGGGATAAGGTTGATTTTTCTAGAACAAAGTTAAGGTCCCAAGGAGGGGTGGGCTGCCTCCTGGGAGGTCTAATGTGTAGCACTCCCCTAAGGAACTGATTTATTAGGGGTGGGAAAAGAGAGGAGGAATAGTAGGGATGTGGGATGAAATGGCAGAAGCGTGTATCTTAATGGATGAAAAGGATAGGCCTTTGTCCACCAAGATAGCCAGGCAGTCCAAAATGACCGAAATGTTCATCGAGACAGGTTTGAGGCCTTGCTGCTGACACTCAGAGAATCTTTTACATTTGGCAGAGTACATTTTCCTGGGTCTTCTAGATTCTTTGATGATATTAAGCACCTCACTACTCAGAGATTGCTTGGTAGAATTTTGATGAATTATCCAGGCTGAGAGTTTGAGTCTGCAGGTTGGGGTGCACAAACTTTCCCTTTGTCCGAGTCAGCAGATCCACTCTCTGAGGTAACTGAAAAGGTTTTTCTTTAGTCAAACTCAGTAGCAGGGGGGTACCAGTGCTGCCTGGGCCAGTCTGAGCCTATCAGGATGACCCTCGGTCCTTCTTCCCTGATTTTTAGGAGGACCTTAGAAGGAGAGGCAGGGGAGGAAACTCAAAGAAATAGGTGGCTCCAGAGAAAGAAGGCGGCATTTGTCCTCCAGGTTGTATGAAGTTTGCTCCTGGAACACAATCTTTGTAGCTGAGAGTGTTCGTCTGTGGCAAAGAGGTCTATTTGAGGGGATCCTCATTTATGGGCTATGCTGAGAAATGTCTCCCAATGCAGCTGCCACTCATGGGGATCCATTAATTGCCTGCCGAGATGGTCTGCTAGTGTGTGTTCTGAGCCCCAGGAAGGTACTGGGCCATCAAGTGCAACCCCATATCATCGGCTATCTCCTAGATCTACACTGTCACTGGCAAAGAAGGTAGGAATGGGTGCCCCCTTGTTTATGTACCACATATGTCTGCTGTGTTGTCTGTTTTAATAAGTAGAACCCCTGGTTTCTAGTGATCCTTGAAGACTATCATGCCCTTCTGTACTGCCATCAATTCCTTCCAATATATGCTTGTGTCTGAACTGCTCTTCCTATTTACCCTGGGATAAGAGGTGCTGGAAGGAGGAATCCAACACAGTCCCAAGTAAAACTCTTCTAGTTGAAGGGTTTGTGTTGGATTTTCTGAGCTTTATGGTGAATCCTAGGCAACAGAGTACAGTCTGGGAGAAGGCTAGATCCTTGCAGAGCTTTGAAAGACTCTTGGCTTGAATGAGGCCATAATCCAAATAAGGGTAAATTTGGATACCTTTAATTTTACAGAAGGCAGGGGTCAAACATTTTTTGAAGACCCTGGGAACAGTAGACAAGCCAAAGGGACATGCAGAGAATTGAAAGTGAGTCATGCCTGCTCTGAAGTGAAGAAATCTTCTGCATGATTCTTCTATAGGAATGTGTACATAGGCATCTTTCAGGTCTAAAGTAACCATGAGAGCATGAGGAGTGATCGAGGAAGAAGCTTTTGAAGAGTAAGCATTTTGAATTTTGGAACTAGGAGGATGGACAGATCCAGGATAGGGCACCAAGAGTCTTCTTTCCTACGGACCAGGAATAGTCTGGAGTAAAACCCTTTTCCTATCTGGTGGTCTGGTACTAGTTCCACATAGCCCTGAGAGCATAGGTTGTGAATCCGTGAAATGGCCTCTGCTCTTTGGTTTTGTGGCACATCGGGGTAGCCTGAGAATCTTAATGGTTCTTTGAAAGGTGCCTGCAGCCATTTGAGATGACTTCCGGAACCCACTTTTGGAGGTGCTGAGGGCCCAGTTTTCCTTGAATAAGTAGTCTCCTCCTAACTTGTCTGGGTTGGGGTTGGGCGGGGTGGGGGATTGGGTTGGGGAAGAGTGATTGCTGATCTTTACTAGTACCCTATGGCCTAGAACTCTCTTACCTGGGAGATCCTGAGGACCACTGCCTTGCCCTCAGACTGTTGCTGCTGTCTATGAAGCCTTTCTCTTCAGGTTTTCCTCTGACTGGGTTATGACTGTGAGGAAAGGACCAATGCTTAGTGGGAAAATTCCTACTGAACCAAGGTGGCTGGACTTGGAGGAAGTCTTTGACTGTTTGCAAGGATTTTAACATAGCCTCAGCAGCCTTCGGTCCAAAAAGGGAGTCCTTATCTAGGGGAGCATCTGATAGTTTTTGACATGTTCTGGCAATGTCTGTCCCCTAAGCAAAGCATGGCTTTTGTTGACTTAACGACAGCAACTCAGGTAGAGGCCTCTAGGGCATCATATCCACAGTGCAAGAAGTGCCTAGCTACCTAGAAACTGGAATGGCAGAGATCTAGCAAATCCTTGGAGGTGTTCTTAATCTCCAGGGAAGAAATCTTTTGCTTCATTTTTTCCAAAATACTATGCTGGTATTTTATCATATGAAATTGGCAGTTGAGGCTCTCATCGCCAGGGTAGAGGAAGTGTAAACCTTCTTCCCAAAGCTGTCAAGGGCCCTGCTTTCTTTGTCCATAGGTAATGGTATTTTTGAAGTACTATCCCTATCTCCTTTGGGGCCAGGAATGACAACTTCTTGATCAGCAGAGGGGTTTTGAAAAGGAATTTCTATGAGTCCACTACCCTGTAAAATCTGTCTGGTTTACGAGGGGCTATAGGAAGAGAGTCTGGGTTGAGACAGGATTCCATGAAGACATCTTCTACCACTTCCAAAACTGGAGGGATAGCCAAGGGTTTGTGCTGCGGGAGAGCAAGGAACTCCCTCATCCTCTTTTTAGATTGGGGGTATTCATGTGTCTGACACTGGAACTCCCTCGCACTCTTTTTAGATTGGGGGAATTTCTGTGCCTGACACTGGAAAAACTCTCTCTTAGGTGTCGCTTTGGTCTGGAACTGTACATGTCCTCTACTCTGATGCCAGTCTCTTTGAAAGAAATAACTAATGTCGGCAGATGCTCCAAAGGGATGTCATCGGTTGAGGATCATTCTCCAGAAGCCAAGGTCTGCCAAGTGACTTCGGACCCAACCGACAGAGCCAATGCCAAAGTCTGAATTGAAGTTAAGGAACCCAACAGCATGCTAGACTCCAAAATGGTCTCAGCAGAGGCCTGCACCACCACCTCGCTTGCAGAAGGGGACTGTAAAAGCTCCTCTCCTTCTTTGATAATGAGCCTTGGGGGACTGGCAGACAGAGAAAGGTTGTCATCAGAGGCCCTAAATTTGGGTCTTTTTTCCTTCTTTCGCTTAGGGAGTTTAGCCTCGGGATGACTGATGGACACCATCGCTCGATGGGAATCAGACTGCTGACTAAGACGCTTAGACAAGATTTCAGCCCTATGCCTTATAGTCCTGGAATTGAAACAGGTGCTCAGATGGCAATTAGGGACGTCATGGTTTGGGCCTAAATAAGCAACACACAAGGTATGAAAGTGTCTGTGTGGGATTTTTTTACCACCATGGAGAGTTCTTAACTCTGACATAAGTCACAGGTAAGAAAAAGAGCTCCCCGATGGGGTATTTAGCTTTAGAAGTCTTCTCACTCCAGTGTGGACTGACCGACACACTCACAACTGCTTCAGGCTCTGATGGCAAGAAAGACTAATGTCGTGGTGTCTGCTAGCTCCCTTTATGTCCAACTGTACTGGCATCAGGGTAGGGTGCTCACCAGCCCAGGGAGGAGGGAACTTTTTTTACTCTGGTAGTCGGGCCGACCAAGGGCTTCTGAAGCAGGAAATCCCATAAGTCAGGACTGCAACAGTGAAACACGAACATCATCCAAGGAAGTTTTCTGTTCAGAAGAGAGGCAAAAAGATCTACTTGAGTATTAACCCCCCCCCCCCCACATGGGCAATTTAGAGAAACACCTCCCTGTGAAGAATCCACTCAGAAGAATGTGCCCTGGAACTGCTCAGTCTGCCACTAGATTTTGCTCTGAAGGAATGTAAATCATATGACTAACCATTCTGGAATAAAAACCTGTTCCCCATTGAGACAAGGGAACGGGTTGTATGATTCTCTGTTCAATCAGATCCCACAGGACCAGAGGAAATGAAGAAGCTTGCAAAAAAAGTTGACAGTGACCAGAAAATGGGGGAAGGAACTTCAAAGCCATGAAACAGTCATGTTGGGTGATGGAAATAACCCAGGAGTCAGTGGTTATCTGATGCGAAACAGGGAAGGAAATGGTTAGCCTGAGGGACAGAGGAATCTGTCTGAGGCCTGGCAGAGGCAGGATGTCAAATAGAGGCAGATTTATCAGGAAAACATGATTTTTGGCCCCCAGAAATCCAAGTGGGTTTATCCTGGAAAATTCGCTTAGAAATACTTTTACCTCTAGCAGACTGTATAAGCTGTCTATGGACAAAAGTTGGTTTCGAGGGTCAGGTTTCACTGGAACTTTGGTACAGGAAAAACAAAAATTTGTTTAGGGTCCTGCATAACCTTGCCCTTATTCTACAAGGCTTTAAACAATTCTGCAGCAGCAGTGTCAAAAATATTCTGATCATCTAAAGGAGAACCTAAAGGTTTGGCCTTAATGTCTTCAGGTAAAGCCTGCAGACGGAACCAAGAGTATCTTCTTAGAAAAAACAGATACAGTTGCCCTACAAAAGGCATCAGGTGCATTTAATGGAATGGTGGACTAGCTACCTGAGAGTCTTACTGTCTGAATGAGGCAAGTCAAGACAGTTCCCCCAGCTGAGATAGAAGAACCAGGACACATCTAGTCATGTGGGTCTGATGATTAATATCTGTAAAAGTCAAGCAGTAGAAGTCTATACTCTTCTCATACCTCTCCACAGTACAGCTGTACTTGTCAGAAGGCAGAAGCTTGGAAGAGGAATGCCGTTTGGATAGTTTATCTGTGGATATGGAAACCACAGCAAGATCAGATGGTGGGCTTTTATACAAATATTTATGATCCTTAGGAACTTTATAAAATCTATCTGGCTTCTTAGGAGCTGGGAGTTGAGAGTCAGGAGCCTGAGAAGCAGCTGTAAAAATCTCCAACAAGGCAGCTAAGACTTGAGAGGCTACAGATGTCTGGGTGAGTCCATTTGCAACAGTTCATAGTATCTCTTATGAACATCGGATACTTGTGAATAAACTCATAACACAAACCATTGTATTTCCAAAGGATAATTCCTCAAAGGGATAATCAGGGGACAAATAATCCTCTTCATCAGACCCCAATGCCAAAGGAGAATGCATTTGAGAGGAATAGGCTAAGGATTCTTCACCAGAGTCCAACTTATCAAAAAGAAGCAGAATTCTTTGTTCTCTTAGATGGGGTTGATGACCAAGGGGCAGCATCCACATGGACAGACATTCCCTGTAGAGGTTTCAGAGCCATGAGAGCATTAAACAGAGCTTAAGTAAAGTCCTGCCTCTCTGTCAGGATCCTTAGCTATAGTAGCCACATGTTTGGTTTTCTGTTTCTTTTTCATAGGTTGGTACTAGGCTATCGGCCCTACGGCCTATACAAGCCCAGCCAAAAAGGTACCCTGGCTTTTGCCACCCAAGAAAATAATTTTCCTGTGCCACTGTCGAGCAGAGCCACAGAAGTGATTCCCAGGGTGAATTTCCTATTTCCCATCCAATCATCAAGATTTTTCTTGAAGAGTGCTAATAAGAAGCTTTGTTTGATATAGATAGGCAGTTTATTCCAGAGTATGGGAAGTCTCTGGGACAGGAATCTATCCAACCGGCATGTTCTGTTTATTGTGGTGACAAGGTTTAAGGTTCCTAGAGCGTGTAGCTCAGAGGGATTGGGATTTCTTTAAGTGGAGCATGTCCAACAGCTCTGGGTTTGACATAGCTTTGTATGTTAGGCAGAGATCACATATGAGTAGGCGATATGCGACAGAGTAAAGCTGGAGTTTTTTTGAGACCGTCTGTGTAGGACATCTGTTTGAGGCTGGTAATCCTCTTTGTGAGGTATTTCTGAAGCCTTTCCAGTTGTTGTAGATGTCTTGTGAGGTACATACCAAAAGGGGTGTTGTACTCTATAATGGGTCTAATGAGTGATGAGTAGAGGGGAACAATGACCTTTTTTTCTGGATGAGAAACCTTTTGTGATGAGGTGCACCACGTAGAAGGATTTCCTGACTACTGTGGTGATGTGATTATCAGAGGAGAGACTACTGTCCACCTGTGTCCCAAGGTCTCATCACACTTTCGCTGTTAGGCATACTACCACCTGTGTTGTAGTTCATGGGTACAGAGTTTTTACCAAAGGGGATGACAATGCACTTTTTGGCATTGAGCTTGAGGCCATGGCTTTGACACCAGGCATCTGTCTCAGTGAGGCCCTTCTGTAGGATGTCCACATCATTAGGAGTTTCGATTATGGCTCCTAGCTTGCAGTCATCTGCGAACTTCGTTAGCCAAAGACCTTCTGTGTTAGCCTGTACTTCAGAGAAGTAGATACCAAACAGGAGAGGACCCAGGACTGAACCCTGTGGTACACCACTTGACATTGGTCTGAAGTCGGATTTGGAGTCTGCTACTTTCACAGTGTGGGTTCTGTCAGTGAGCCAGTTGGAAACCCATCTTGTGACAGAGATTTATACCTAGTTTAGTGAGTTTATCTATAATTCCAGAGTGGGGGATGGTGTCGAAATCCTTGTCAAGATCTAGATAGGCTGTGTGAACCACCTTACCCTCATCTACGGCTTTGGTGACTGCTTCAAAGAAGTCTATCAGGTTTAGGAGACACGATCTGCCTTTTACAAACCCGAACTGGGTGGCGTCCAGAGTTTGGAGATTACCAATGTCTTTGTTTATAAGTTCCATGATGATATGTTCCATGGCCTTGAAGACCAGGCTCGTCAGGCTAATGGGGCGGTAGTTCCCGGGGTCCGTGGTGGCTCCCCCTTTGTGGAGTGGAATAACTGTCGCTGTGCACCATTCAGTGGGCACAAAGCCTGAGGTGAGGCTATGATTGAACATGGTACTTAGGTGGGGTGCCAGTTCATTCTGTAGTTCATGTAGAACGCAGCCTGGGGTGTTGTCTGGTCCCATGGATGCTGTGTTCTTGGCATTGGAGAGTGTGGTTTTTACCTGTGCAGCCGTGATTACAGGAACTTTGCATTCTTCCAGTATAGAGATGGGCCTTTTAGGGGCTGAGAGAGGAGTAAAGTAAGCACTGAACCTATCTGCCAGGATGTTGGCAATATCAGTTGGGTCTGTATATTTAGTACCATTGTGCTGTAACTCAGAGCAGATCTCAGTGTTGCCATTGAGATTCTTGACACAGCTATAGAATGCTTTGTGGTTGTCTTTAGGATCAGTGGCGATTTTTTCATAACTAACTTTGAAGGATTTTATGAGGGATTGCAGCTTCTTACTGAGGCTGACCAGGGAGCTCCTCCACTCATGGGATTTTACTCTCTTTTGCAACAGTTTCTTCCTTCTGTTGTATAGTTTGTTTATGGCAGGGGACCACAGTGTCTTGGTTCTGTTTGGGATAGCACGATCCATACACTCACGTAAGTGCTTATAAAGTGCAATTGTGTAGGATTCAGTAGTCGTAACTGTATTGTCCATCTGCATGGGTGTCATGAAGTTCACCACTTCTGTCTTAAGAAGCATGAAGCTGGCTTTGGGGAAATGTTTTACCGTGGTTTCCTTAATGGGGGGTGAGGGCAGGATGTGGATATCTAGGGTGATTAGCTTATGGTCGGATCAGACCAATGAGGCATTGACTTCAGGTGTGGAACACCTGTCACTCATGTTGGCAATGACTAGATCTAGGATATTGTTGCCCCTGGTGGGTGTGTGAATAAGCTGATCCAGGGCATTGGAGTTTATGAATTCCAGAAAGCGTTGAACAAAGGAGTTGGTACATGAGTAGTTTTCCCAGTTAATGGTGGGGTAGTTGAAATCACCCATTATTAGGGTGTTTGGCTGAACCCTAATATTTTCCAGTACATCAAGAAAAGAGGAGTGGGAATCCTGGGGCATTGTGGGGGATCTGTAGCAAGCTACAATTTGGACTGCAGTTTTGCTCAAAGTTAGTTGCACTTGGATAACCTCGGATGCATTATGCTGAGCATCTAGCCTGGAGGTGTGGATATCCTTAATGAATATGGAGACACCTCCGCCTTTGGTGTTTCGGTCCAGGTTACATGGCTGAAAAGTGTGGTATGAATTATAGACTAGTAGTGCAGGGATGCTCTCTGGAGCCTTGAACTAGGTCTCAGTCACTGCACAGACATCGATGTTCTGCATTTTAAGGAGTGCCTCAGGTGAGTGCATTTTTACAGGAATGTCCGCGGTGGTGGTGCTGTGGTAGCGTTGTCGCCTCACATTAAGACGCTGTCCGGTTCGATTCTCAGCTAGGGCATCTTCTGCATGGAGACATGCGTGAATGGGCGTACCTTCGTTGAAGGTTGTGCGTCAGGGCTGGTAACTCGGCATGTAAAAATCAACTACCAATCATTAGCGGACCAGAGGCTGTGGCGACCCCTGACCAGGAAAAAGCTGAAAGACACAACATCTACCTTGACAAATCTAGGAGGGTCAGAGCCCTGCCTGGACTCAATAATGGTACCGAGTACCTCTTCCCAAACTACAATTTGAAGAATCCCCTTAGGCCCTTCAAATATAATCACCTGTGGATCCCCTCGATGTCTGTACCAGACATATGCACAGCCTCAGTGGAAATAGAAGAAGGCAGTTCAATGCTGGCCTCCAACTGGGCCATGACAGAGGGAACCAGTGTCATCTCCATCCAGTCTTTGGATTCTTCATCCAACCAGAGGAAAACATCCAGTGGAGGCTGGACAGTAGCAAGTTCAATAAGTGCTCTTTTAGCTTTTTTCCTAAGAGGTGGCTGAACTTCACGTGGGCAGATTCAGTCATGGTACTCTGGGTCAGAAATTTCTGACACTGGTTTTCCAGATAAAAAGAGAGGGAAAACAAATGATTGCAGAGTGTCATAGGGACAAAAACCTGACAGATAACACACCGAGTATGGTCTTGGATAGCACCCAAATAAAAAAGGCACTTCTTGTGTCTGTCTTTATGGGAACTCTGCCTCCCACACTCACATTTCCCCTTCCTGGATGATATGAATATAAACTATAAGGAGGAAAGGAAAAAGGAAGGGGCCCCAATGGGGCACTTATCTGTTTTAGGCTTGGTAGAAGAACCAAGTAAATGGTGTACAGACAGAATTCAGTAATGTTCGGACTGGCAAAAATGAAGTTCTGAGGATTAGACGTCCAATCATCACATATGTATCCTACATCTTGCATGCAGGACATATGTCTGACATACAATGCTAGGAAGGTGTAGAGGTTTTTGTATGCTGGCTGGATATTAGGCTATCCTCGGGAGAATATTCCAAGTATAAAGAATACTGCAACACTGATAAGGAAAGACATCTATCATATGTTAAGGCTTTGACAGGCCTCCAAGGTCAAACAAGAATAGGTCTTAGCTGAAATTAACACAACATACACTGCCTCATCCATAACCAAATGCCATCAGGAAAAAAGTAGCCCCCAAACCAAATATGAATAAACCCTCAGCTAGTAAAAATTTAATGATGATTTGTGAGTCCACAATAAGATACACACTCTACTCTCACAAGGCTAGACAAAAATGGTGCCAAGATCTCCAAAATTTCGAAGAACATCAAGACGAACAAGTATGATTACGCCATGGGATATGCAGAGAGACATTTGAGCTCTCTGTGCAGGTCACAAATGCAGAAATGACTTCGGCATTGAACAGAATCATGCCATCACCAAGAATAAGGCAGAGGTACAAGGAAAAGAGGACTGATTTCAACAAAGTAAATAGTGTGGGAAGAAATAGCCAGGGAATTGTTATGGCTAGGCTTGTATAGGCCCTAGGGCTGATAGCCTAGTACCAACCTATGAAATGGCTAAAACTGGTGCCACTGGAGTGGATCCAGTGTGCATCAGCATGGGATGAACTGCTGCACTGACCTACTTACTTTACCAGTAATGGTTTCCACCTTTCACATCAGGGCTTCGACATCCTGGCTAAACACTTGCTGTCCCCATAGTGCCTTTTTTAGACAAAGTCTATCCAATGAATCTTACAGCCTACAAAATGTAATAAAGCACCAGACAATATCATTGTGGTGGTGCTCAATGGTAGGAGTCTAAATAACAAATTGCCTGACCTTGAAGCCCTCTGCATTTGGAGTGCATTCATGTGTGTATTATTAATTACTGAAGTCTGGTTTAAAAGTGCAGAAAGTACTCCTTCCGTATTAGGGTTTTGCACCTACCATACCTTTAGCCCAAACAGGAACTGTAATGAAGTATCCATTTGCTAAAGACCACATTACCTCAAGATGGATTTCCCAGAGACCCACAAACTGAACTCAGTGAGATGTAACTCAGTCCAAATAAAACACGCTATCAGATCATAGCATGCTACAGGACCCCCTTGATGACCCTTGAAAACCATGTCCATTTCTTAAATACATCGGATGAATTTCCAGTAGCAATTACTCCATCATCTTGATAGACTTTAATTACCTATCAATAAACTGGGAGACCTATACTTCAAATGTAGGTTATGCCAAAAATTCCTAAATTTCATAAAGAATTCCCTGAATCAAGTAGTGAAACATACTAATAGAAAATAAAAGATTTCAAATGTACGAACTTCCTACAATTTTTATGATGAAATCTCTATATTCAGGTATAATTGTAGCACAAAAAATGTTAACCCTGCTCGTAGTTATGCAGATATATTTTTCACTCATCTAAAAAACATATAAATCCCTCAGTCCCTACCAAAACTAATCAGAAAGGGAAGGGTAAGAACAACCCAGCCTGGTGGTCCACATGCATAAATAAAAAATAAAAGGAAAAACTAATTAGAATATACTGCAAAACTGAAGATCTGTAAATCAAGGTCAACATCAAAACGTTATCAAAGATACTAAAAATGTTATCAGGAAAACAAAGGCTCCTCATGTTCATAATCTGGCATTGGAAACGTATGAGACATGATAACATACCTTGGCTGCCTGCTGAATGGCACTAAACATGCACTGGGGACCCACTCCTACAACTGTTCAACCTGACCTTCTCCACCAGTGTTTTCTCAGAGGAATGGCGCACAGTGGTTGTGATGCCACTTCACAAGGGCAGTCCTACCATGTACCCTGGGAATTACAGGCCTATCAGCCTGAACAGCCTCATCTGCAAGGCTGTGGTAAAGGTCACTACAGATCAGCTTGGCAGATGATTGTAAACTGGCAGTTATGATTAAATCCCTTTTTTGATAAGCAAGAGCTATCAAGTAAACTTATACATGTTAGTAGTTGGTCCTCTGAATAAAGGCTAAAACTAAATGCTAAAAGATACAGTGTTGTTGTATTTGGCAAACAGACCCTTCCACCCAGCTTATAGTACTGAAAATACACCACTCCAAAAGCAAAGATGTTGTTAGAGACCTTGAATCATGGGTAGATAATCCTCCCCTTTGATCATCATGTTACTACAGTGGTCAAGAAATTTTTTCTATCTGGCAAAGCTGATCACAAAGTGTATGTCTTCTAGAAACAAAGAAGTCATTACCCTCTGTATTCTGCAATGATTAGACCTACCATTAAATACAATACCCCGCTTGGGATGTAACTTACAAAACATAAGAATCAGCTGGAGAGAACCCAAAGGTTGTTGACATAAGGGAATCAATGACCTAAAGGCCCTGAAGTACTAAGAGAGGCGAGACACCTTCCTCAGTCCTCAGTGTCCTATTTACTCTAAAAGATATATGTGCCTTGCCTTCTGGGCCATTAAGGATCCAGTTGTCCAAGGCCTCATTTCTCCACAAATTAAACTGTCCAGTGAACACTAGAACCAGAGATCTGAACCTATTTCAGCAAATAAATCATGGAGAGACAGATTTGTCATGCAATTACTACCTCTACTAATGCTTACAATAATGAACATTTAAAATGTGTGTTACATGTAGCTGCTTTTCTAAGTATCATGAAAGGTGGGGAAATTATGAATTATATCAATCTCTTTCACCTCAAATGGCATGCGTGCCCAGCTCAACTAAATGACATATTCCTTCCAAGAAACAAGTACTAATAATAGGGTTTACCTGGGTGTAGAACTCTCAGTGCACACCACTAGACATGTAAGAGAAACCCAGAAAGTAAGGTGAAATTCTCTCATCTGAGAAAGTAAAGCTCTGGCACAAAATATAGTTCTGATTATGAGAACTGTAACCATTTCTTAGCTTATTATTAAGGGTAGTCTAAATATCTTCACATGGACTGCATGGACCACTGTCAAATATAATTTCAAATCTCCAGATTTTTGTGAGTCAGTAATCATTGTGGCAAAATTCTCCAGTGTTGTATATGCCCTAAATCAATCTTTCCTTGACAAAAGTACAAAACTAAAACATGTCTGGAGTCAGAATTAAGTGTAAAATATCAGGAATTAAAATAAAAACACATGCGTGCGACAAATTAAAACTTTTCTCAATGATAAAACTTTGTCATAGTGCTAAAATTCAAATACAAAGTTTCTCCTACCGTCTTACTGACTTTACTTTAAGCCATGGCAAAAACGTGAATGTTTTCTGACCAGTACACATAACCGCGATCACAAAATACTGCTGCACTTGATAGTAAGCCAGAGTTTTAAACTAAAAAAATGTAAAAAAGTGTTTTTGCAGGGAGGCAAGCCCCTCTGCATCTTCACACCCAGACTGTTTATATATACCAGTTCCACGATACCTGTATCTTGGGGAAAAAGAGAAATCCGCAGGATACAACAATCTAGATTTTTAAATGCAGAGCCCAGTATTCAGACATTAGCGATCGCACATAAGAGTGCCAGTCACTAATGTGTTGAATAAAAGCCTGCGGATATCAAATATACATAAGTCTGATATGGCTGATCAAAGAGCTTTACTGAGGCTCTTATGAAAACAGCAAACGTCCACACTGCAAAACCCTGCTCATTTAATACCCTTTCATATATTACAAAACGATTTCTTACTAAATTCAACGCACTGTTTTAAATACCTTCAGCACTGTCGATTTTAAATGCAGCAATAAAGCTGACAGACAGGCAAGATTCCTATAGCCAATTTGGTCATTTTCTTGAATCTCAATTAGCTCATCCACTCTACAGTCAGAGCTTGGTGATAGAGAGCAGACCAGCCTTCTCATACTGCAGGATGGTCCACCGCTTCTCTCTTCCGTGATGAACCAACCTCCCTCCTCCCCTGTGAAGCCTCTTTCAAGCTCTACTACACAATTCCTTCCAAGGGAAGCATGCTTACACACTCTGATTTCCCCCCACCTTAATGTGCGACTTGCACATGGTAGCGTGAGCTCACTAGCTCAAGCTCTGTGGGTGGAACACCTAGTGTTCTCCCCTCTATGTATCACTGATGTGGTGACTAAGAACTGCCTCCCTCCTCCCAGGCTGGGCATGCCGGCAATGACCCACCCACTCTCATCCTCCCCTCTTCAAGCTCCTACAGGCACCTGAGCCTCCATTCAATCTCAGGTCAGCTGTAATACACGGCTTTATTGCTCTATGACATGCAGCTAGCGCCCTCCTCAACAATCATGAAGCTGTAGACATCGACTTAAAGGAAAATTCCACCCTGTGAAAAAACATATTTTCATCACTTGATATTCACTGTACTACCGATGCATCAGAATCAGTACAACTATTTCTTATGATATTTTAATTTTTTATATCCCAAAAAGTACAGTTATGTAAAATCTTACCATAACAGTATATATGTCTTTCTCTTCATTGTTGCAATTTTCTTTACAATAGGGATCCCCTGTCAAGGGCAGCCTGACATCCGGCCAGTATACAAAAGCCTTTAGGTTGTAATGGGTACTCTGTATGTTACACGTATGGCTTCCCGTGCACGGTGTAGGGCATAAAGGTGACATCCAGACATACCATACTCAGAAATGAAAAGCCCCTGTCATAACGACATTCCAAGGATACTAGTAGGTAACAAGCAACTCCAGAAGAAAAAGGACCAAGGGGTGGAGGGAGGGAGTAAATACTGCAATCTTGTATATAGCATGGTTTTGGAATTATTGATGTAAATATGAACAAGCAATATTTGGCACCTAGAGGAGTCACTAGGAGTTAACTGCAGATGCACCTGGGGGTGTCATTTGGATGTAATGAGTCAGCAGGCTTAAAAGGAGCCAGAGTAAATTTTTCTAAAACAAAGTTAAGGTCCCAGGATGGAAGGACAAGCCTAATATGAAAAACACCTTTAAAAACTGTTTGGCCCCAAATCTAGAGGCTAAAGGCAGAGACAAGCAGAGACAGCGGACAGGTGGGCCTTAACAGAAGAATATGCCAACCCAGCACTGAGCAATTCACACAAATAAGAGAAAACCAAAGGAAGGTCCACAGTAAGTGGATCCAGGTTACAAGAAAGACACCAAACACAAAAACTCTTCCATTTGGATTAGTAAGATTTCCTAGTAGTGAGTTTCTTGGCCTCCTGCAGCACCCAAAGTGCATCCTCAGAAAAAAAAAGATGCCTACAGGGGATAAAACCCTATCACCCATAATGTCAGTGGAAGTGTGGACAGGTGTGGATGGATGAGAGATCCCTGCCTTGTGCGAGTCCACCTGTAAGGTAACTTGTGATGACTGCCCTTGGCAAGATGCAGAAAAAGAGAACAAATGTTGTCTGGGCCAAAAGGAAGTCACTGGCAAGATTTTGGAAGCATCCTGTTTTATCCTGAACAGGACTTTAGAATTAGATGAAGGGGAGGAAAGGCATAAAGAAACATCCCCTTCCAAGAAAAAGAGAGGGTGAGGGCATGGGGCTCTGGCACAAAACAGAGGAAGCTGTCTGTTCAGAGGGGAGGCAAATAAATCTACTTGAGGAGTACCCCACTTGTGGACAATGTCCAGAAACATGTCCCTGTGAAGTATCCATTTGTGGGATTGTGCTATGGACCTACTCAGAGAATCTTCTATGATGTTCTGATCTGAGGGAATGTAAACTGCTTGAAGGGTCATATGATACTGGATAACAAGCTCCCAAACCTGAAGGTCTAACCTGCATTGGAGATAAGACCTTGTCCTCCCTTCCTGTTTGTGGACATACCACATCACTGTGGTACATTGCCTGTGAGAATCCTGAGGGGCCCTTGAAGTAAAAGGGAATGAAAAGCCTGAAGATCCTGCAAAAGAGCTCTCAATTCTGACATTGTTGTAGTCTTTCTTTCGTTGAAGTGACCAAAGTCCTGTGCACATTTATTGGGCTGAGGGAGTCTCACCCATACCTTGTCCAAGGCATCTGTTCCTGTGAGAGGAGTGGAGGCTGAAAAAGAAGCTCTGGGTTGAGGGACAGCTGATGAATCCAAAGTTCCAGCTTGAGGCATGGAAGTAGAGAGACTAGAAAATCTATAGGATGAGAATGTTGAAGCCAAACTGACTTTAGAAACGAATGGAGCTTTCTTGTGTGGAGCTTGGCTTGAGGGAGCATAGAAATGGTGGAAGCCATGTAACTCAAAGCCCTCAGAAATTCTCTGGCAGAGACTGAAGCATGAGGAAGAAGGTATTGAAAGAAATCAATGTGTTAAAGCCTTGGGAGGAGGCAGGGATGCCAACAATGGAACAGTCTGGATTCTGCATCCCAGAAAAACATGATCTTGAGAAGGAGTCAGGAAAAACTTTATCTTAAACCCCAGGCTATGCCAGACAGAAATGACAAAGTGGAGATGCTGAAGTAAGATCTCTGGAGAGGAGGCCTGAATAAGTAGGTCACCCAGGTAGGGAAAGACACGTATCCTCCTTTAAACTTGTGACGTCCCCACTCTGGGCCAGAAATCATGGAGTCAGAATCCTCACCACTGACACGGGAGAGGGAAGGTGACTTGGAATACAAATGGATACACTCAGCAGTTCCAGATGCAGACCTCTCTGCATCAAGCACAACGTCCTTTAAAAGCACACAGGGAACAAAGTCAGACCGGGGTCTGAATTTCTTTATATCAGTCTCCCTCCAGGGCCCCAGTAAGGCTCCACACTAGCACATCTATAGTGTTAAGTCCTCAGCTAAGTATCCAAGCCAAGTCCTCCAGTACCCTCTCTGTGAAACCAGTGCTTCATGTCCCTGCTCTAAGTAGCTGACACATGCACACTCTGAGATTTGATTTTCACACACACACACACACACACACACACACACACACACACACACACACACACACACGAATAGCTGGCACAGATTTACCTATGTCCCCCTCTTCCCATACTATACGGCAGTTATCACTGCCACCAGACACTACAAAGCCAGCTACATAAGGCTCTTGCAAGGGTACCCAATTATAATGAGTGAAATTAATATTAATACAAATGGTAATGTTGACCAAACAGCCAGGCTTCAGAAGTGGCCACAGTGTCCCAAATAAATATAAATACTCTCAAAAGTTAAAAATATTACCAGCCACAATGAAAAGTTTAAATATATTTAATAATAAACAATAAAAGAACATAAAATAAGAAATATCTATTTACACTAAACACCAGAGTTTCAAATCACAGGAAATATTAAAAACAACACTGCTGGAAAGATTCACACAATTACAGAAAAACAATACTTAACTATTCTCACTATATTTTCCTGACTAATCTAGAGAATTACTGTCCCCACTTACTTAATACAGCAAGGCAAGATGAAGTAAATGAGGGATCCTTCTACGTCAGGTTCCAAGAAAACAGACTGCTCAGTCTGACAGAGATTTCATAATATAATATTTAAATATTACTTCTGGGATAGCTTACAGAATGACATCACATCTAGTCATCTGAATCTGTTTCCCATACTAACACTAGACTCTGCCAGGATTTTAGCACCTATGTGTTACCATACACACAGATAGAGCTTTGTTCAGATCTGCTGCAGCTCCTGGAAGCCATAAAACAATTTTAAAACTCTGACTTTTCACAGTAGCAGTTAGCTCCCTGCTAGAGACAATAAAAAAGGCTTTGTAATACTTGGTTTCCCAGACATTTTGTCTCTGGCTACAACTAGTACTTTAAGATACAATCTTTATGGCCTAATTTAATTTCAACTATGTTTCAAAATTAGCTGGAGCTGAGCTTAACCTCTTGTCTTCCAGTATTTTCTGTTAACATATATATATTTAATTTAGTTACAATACAGTCAGGACCCAGTATTAGTGCTTTTTTAACACAAGCAACTTTACAAATCCATTTTCACCATAAGCATCTGTACACATCACTTTGATATTCAAATAACATACAATTCTTTACTAAATTCCAGCTGGCCGTGCAGACATATGTTACACTTCCATAACCCTACTTCTCCTGGCATAGCTGGCAATACCTCAAATTGTCACAAACCTGTAGAAAGTAATCACAGGAGTGAGGCATTTGAAGACCATTGGAGCAGTAGAAAGGCCAAAGGGCAAAAGACAGAATTGAAAATGCCAGGAAGCAACAGAGAAACAAATATTTCCAGAAAAGGGGATGAATAGGAATACATAGATAAACATCCTTGAGATGCAGGGAAACCAGAAAAGCATGAGAAAGTAGCAGAGGAAACAAGGTTTGAAGGGACAACATCCAAAAGTAAGGGACCTTCAAAAAAGTGTTTAGATGAGTAGAATCCAGAATGAGTCTCCAAAGTGCCTTCTTTCCTGGGAACCAAGAACATTCTGGAATAAAAACCCCTTTACCTTTGAGAATTGGAACTTACTGAATAATTCCCTAAGCCAAAAAGCTGTGAAGCACCTCTGGGGTCAAAAAGGCAGTTGTTCCTGAGGAGACGGATGAATGCACAGAAAAGGGGAAAGAGATTTCCGAACCATGTAATACTACCAGTGAATTATGAAAAGAACCCAGGAGTCTTGGGTGATCTGTAGCCAAACTGGAAGGGACAGAGAGAGAAGTAGAGAAAGAGGAATTTGACTGAGAAGAACAGGGCAAGGATAGTCAGACAGCACCTGGTTTGTCAGGAAAAGGAAGCTTCCGAGTAGGAGGAGTTTTGGTAGCCTTAGCAGGGGGTGCCCTTCTACCACCCTTTTTTACTTTTGGAGGGAGGGCGGGACTGGCTATGGACAAAAGCAGGCTTATTAAGATAATTCCTCTGAAACCTGGGTACAGTGGAAACAAAAATATGCTTCAACTCCTTTACGGCCTTAACCTTTTGTTGCAGGGACTTAAAACAACTCCAAAGAAACAGCTCCAAAAAATGATTACCCAGAGGAGCATCCATCAGTTTAGCCTTGGTATCATCTGGCAAAGGATGATGTCTGAGCCAGGATTGCCTCCTCAAAACAGATCCACAAGCAACAGCCTTAGATGAAGCATCAGCTTCTTCATAGCTGCATTTAATGGAATAGCGAGCTACTTGGGAGGATGTCTCTAGCAAAGTAAGAGCAGAAGCCTTTCCCTCAGAATCAGGGAGATCTGAAGTAGCCTGACAAGTTTGAGAGAGAAGATCCAGAATGTATCTAGTCAAGTGTGTCTGACAGTGAACAGCTCTAAAGGCTAGTGTAGCTGATGTATACACCTTCTTATCAAGCCTCTCCATGGTTCTGCTGTCTTTACAGATGGAAACAATTTAGTAGAAGGCAACAAGAAGCAACTTACACCAGAGAGAGGTCAGCAGAGGGGCACACAGAAACATGCTGTCCTCAGGGACTTCATAAAACCTATCAGTTTTTTTGGGGAGCAATGGGTTGGGAAACAGTAGCCTGAGAAGCAGTGGAAAAAGCATCAGCAAGGCAACAAGAACAGGAGGAACAGTAGAGGGTCTAGGAGATTCCGTTTGTAGAAGCTCATAGTACCTTTTCTGAACATCAGACACCCAAGTATAGTCCCAGTTGAAAAATTCCATCATTCTGGAAGTAGTTTCACCAAAGGAAATCTCTTCAAAAGGAGCTTCAGGACTGATGGACTCTTCTTCCTCATAACCATAGTCAAGTGGCAAAGGAATCTGGGAGGAATAGGACTCCATCAGAATCAGCATCCTCCTCAGAAGAAGAATCCTGCTCCCTGGGTCTCTTAATAGGGGTAAAAGACTAGGAAGGAACAGGAACGAAACTCCCTGTGGAGGCTTAACTGCATTAAACACATCTTGAGTGAAGTTTTGTCTTTCATTCTGAGAATCTTAGAGAGCAGGCAAATAGGTTTAGTTCTTCTTTTTAAGTGGGATGATGAAACTCAATAATGGTAGTCGGAACCTCCTCTCTCACTACAATTTGAGGAACATCCCTTGGCCCTTCAGTAATAACCAGTCACAGTTCCCCTGTACATCAAAAAAACTGGATGTCTACAAAACTTCATGGATTGCATGGTGTTGGATCCATGCCAGCCTCCAAAGTGGTTGCAGCAAAGGAATCTTAAGAAAACAGATGATCTTCTGGACTTTCACCAACCTCAAGAGAGAATGCCTGGTGGAGGCAGTACAGCCAAAGAATCAGCCCAAGCTTTCTTGGCCTTTTTCTTTGTAGATGGCTTACCCTATGAATGAGAAGATCCTTCCATTGTATCCTTAGCAAACAGTTTAAGTCGATGGCTCTCTAAGTAAATCACAATGGAAGAAAGCCGGCTGCGCAACATCTTAGGGATGAAAGCTTGACAAATCTCACAACACATATGGTCGTGGAAAGCATCTAAACAGAAGAAACACTGCTCACGACACTCTTTATGGGGAATATGTCTCCCACACTGGCATTTCCCCTTTCTGGGTGACATGAAACCTAACAACAAGAAATAAGGCAAAACTTAAAACAAGAAAATCAAAAAAAAAAAAAAAACGGGGCACTTATTTGAAAGTGATAAAAACCAGCAGACAAAGGATCGTTCAGACTGCTGGCAAAGAAGTTCTGAGGATGGTACATCCAGTCATCACCTTTGCGCAGGGAGCATACATGTGATGTACTTCGTACCCATTACAGCCTAAAGGATTTTTTTTTATACTGGCCGGATGTCGGGCTCCCCTTGGCAGGACACCCTATGGTAAAGAATACTGCAACAGTGATATGGACGGACATCAGTTGTTAATGGGTCTGCCACAAAAAAATTATTTTGTTTTTTAGTCTGTGTCCTCCTCCCAGAATGGAGTTTGGTTCCCCATAAAGTGACATATCTTAGAAATAATAAAAGACTTGCTTCACTCCACTTGGTTGCACTGTAAATGCCAGGAATCACTGCTTTCCTAGAGCATCTAAAAGCCAGGATCTGTATTTCTTTTAACAAAAGTACTCTCATCTGTGTTTATCTCAAGATGTGAAAAGTCTTTCTTGTTTATTTACATTTTCTTTAATACAAAAGAGGTAAACTGCAGGGTTTGTTAAGTGATCAAAGCTGGAGGCCTTAAAAAATCCATTACCTTCCTTCTCCATACACCTGTAAGTTGAGAAAGTGGTCAGCTTTGCTCACATATGAGTGACTAAAAGTTCTTAATTCAAATACCTACTAATGAAAATAAAATATGCCTAAAAGTTTGACAGTATATTTAATTTTGTAGTTAAATGGATAAAAATCAATATTTTACTGGTAAAAAGTGAAAGATGCTGCCAGTGTTTATACAGTGCTACAGTAGAATTCATCCCGCTTCTTCATAGCAATATTTCTATAATATTTAGTTTTTGGGAAAATAGTTTCATTTCTGCTGTTCACTGCATTTTACTGAACTCATCAGAATATTCTCAGGATGTAAAATTCTGGGTGATAACCAGAATTAAAAATTTAAGAAAATATTAGCAACAATTTACCAAACTAAACACTACTGCTGTTATGTGTGGCTTTGGGCAGGACCACCTTGACACAGTGTACATATGAAATATGGAAGCTCACTAAAGAAGACAACTTGCTAAGCATTTTTCTAGGGTTATGCACTTCTGCACCACCTTGTGAAAACACAAATACCCCATTCCAAAGTCTATAATACATTATTATTCACTAATACAAAGTGTTGGTTATCAGTAACTTTCCTCCACAACTAAGGTCTGGGTCAGGTACTAGGCATGAATTCATATCTGGAAAATGGACTTGTTGCTACTGTACATCCTAGGAGTTACTCTGGTAAACTATCACTAAAATATATGCACTGTAGCTTAGGTAATGCAGGCTGCTGTTATAAGTGAAAATACTTAAATGTGCTGAGGGGTTTCCGAGCAATAAATCAACATCAAAGTGATATTAGCAAGTGCAAAAAAAAAAACTCTGATACAAGGTCAGCTATCTTGGAGGGCTGAGTTTTCCTTTAAGAGTCTCTAAATCACAGTGCTCATTTTGACAGCTCAATTAAAATGTAATAATCCAGGTGTATCACACCTTCATATTAAGTTACAGAAAGGAACAAAGAAGCATCATAATGCTGGAGGTGTGTGGATGGAACAAAATGAGTCTATGCTTTCTAAAACCAGGCCTTGCTTCCTAGTTCAATGTCTCAGTAAACATCAACCAGTTTATAGTCTAAGATTATAAGTATGACATCCAAATGTTACAGGTTATCTTCAATGCATGCTTTGCACTTAAGAAGCAAAACAGTCTATGCAAATATCTTATTTAAAGTGATTTGTTACAGTTGTTTTAAGTGCTCTGCTTTTCGTTTGCATGTGTTGCAACAGCAGTATCACTTGCCACACCAGCAACTGTCGTATCTTTCCTTTGGTGGAATTATTTATTTTCTAGCTGAATCTGCCAAGACAGCTTTTCTGTTGGCATTCTGAAACTTATTTTTCTGAAACACTGCCCTCCCAGCATGAGGTTGTGTCAGGTTATTGAGTAGAGCTGGAAATACTGAAAGCACGGCAGGCTTTTTGTCAGACTTGCACTTATTTTTATATGGGAGTCAACTATGACAAGATAAAAAAAAAAACACTGCAAATGCATTCACATTCAGTTTCATAATCTAATCAATTTTACTCTGGGTGTTTTGCTATTTTATACGGCACTACTTTTCAAGGAGTTACAGGAACATTTGAACAATGGTGAAATGGTTTGTATCTGTGTGCTGTACTGCTAGCAGCCTCAGGCTTGTTAAAACCGGTATGAACAGTGTGTTTTGTTTCTGTGGAAAGTTACTCGTTCATCTATCATTTCTAGGCTTCTAATGATGTCAGTTGTGCTGTGCATACCTCTCAGCTGTCCAGAACATTGTAGAATGTCCCTGACACACACACACACACACACACACACACACACACACACACACACACACACACACACACACACACACACACACACACACACACACACACACACACACACACAAAACTTCAGCACAATACTTCATACATGACTCTATGTGAAGTACTCCCAGCACTATCATTTCATCTTCTTACTCTCTCTATAATCCTCCAAATAGTTTCAGGAATAAGCCTCTGTCTCCTCATAAACTGGTCAATATATTCCCTGCCCTATAGTTTCATACATTTTCTTGAAAATAAAAAAAATAAAGAAAATGAAACGGTTCCATTTACATACAAAAGAACTGAAACAATGCACCAATTGTCACTCCTTTTCCTAAGAGCAAGTGTGCTTGTGTGTGTGCGCGCGAGTATGTTTGTGTAACAAAGTATGACACAGCTTCTCAGAGTATCATTACAGTTCTCATTCCTAATATCATATTCATAGCAAATTTTCACAGATATATACCACTAACTTTTTCCCTTTCATTACAAACTAAAACGCACTGCCCATACACTTACACTTATTGACACTCACAATATTAACAAAAACCGTGCACTACTGTGAACCAATAGTGACAACAGTAAGCTGCAACCACAAAATGAAAATAAAGCAGCCACCACTTTAAAAAAAATATATATATTTATTTTATTAATTGGAAGCAACAGAATTCATTATATCCTAGCAGAACCTATACTGCTTGCGATTTCCAAAATTTATTTTATTTTACTTTATTTTTATTTAGTGCTGTTGTTGATCATTACAGTTCAGCTAGCAACCATTTTCAGTAGATGCCTGGGAAGACAGGTTCCACAAGATATATAGAGAAAACAACAAACATACATATGGGTGATGAATCATTTAAGCATACAATAATGAGAAAAAAAACAGTCACTGAACATACCATAGGGAGAAAAATTATTGATAAGATGCATATGAACAGTCAGTATACAAGTATATTATAATCATAATAGTGGCAATACAGTGATTTGAAAAATTATTCAAAGGTAGTTCAGAATGTGTGTTTATACTAACCCATAATATTTTTTAATAGTACAGTGGTAAAGTGAACTTTCATACCAATGCAAAGTTAGGGAGAATACGGTACAGTTGATGTGCCCATGTAGTCACAATAGTACAGAATAAGACAGAAGATTACTGGCATACAGTCATACAGCAGGACTTCACTACGGTATGGAGCCTCACCTACATCAACATTGCTGTCATCTGAACTTCCTGCTGAACTCAGATAAGGGTGATTCCTTGTAAGGATTTCAAATTTCAACATCAGAAGTTAAACCAATGACTTGGACAGCAGTAGCTTCATTAATACACCTCAGTCCTCAGAAAGTACAGTTGTGTACAATTACCATAAATGTAGATGTTCGAGTGTATTCCCTGTTGCAGTAATTACATTTGGGTAATCTGCTGGAAGGTTGCCCTCAGTCGGCCTGATTAACAAAGTCTTGGGTCCTGCGTCGGTTGCTGTCCCTTCTTCCATGACGTCAGGTCGTCAGGGGTATAAAACATGCAGCCGACACCATTACATTAGTTTTTCTTGCCCCAGATGTCAGGTGCCCCCCAAACGGGGAGCAAATAAAATTAAAAACATATAAAATATACCTCCAACCAAAAGCAAATACACCAAAAGGGCTTTTAAGCATAGTGAAAGAAAGTAGAGGTATAGCCAGAGAAAAATAGGGGGCTGGAGGGAGGGTAACCAGGACTGCAACAGTGAATACACTCGGAACATCTACATTTACGGTAAGTGTACACAACTGTACTATGTTCTTTGTGTTTCACTGTTGCAGTCATTACATTTGGGTATATTCCCAAAGCTATGGTTGGGTGGAGGGAATTATACAGCATTAAGACCAGCTATAAGGCCCTGCAGGACAACAGTGGCAAAGCCAGCACTGGATTTAGAGAAAAGTGGTAAATGGTAATGTTTGGTGAAAGTATGAACTAAGCTCCAGGTAGCAGCTTCTAGAATGTCCCTGGTAGGAACACCTCAGAGAAAAGATGCAGCCCTGGTGGAATGGGATCTGATCCCCTGGGGGATAGTTTTTCCATGGTGCATATAGCAGAAATGAATACAATGGCTTATCCATTTGGAAATGGTTTGCTTTGAAATAGCCTTTCCATCTGCCCCTGCAGCAAATGCCACCAGCAACTGTTCAGATTTTCTTTGAGATTTAGTCCTGTTTAAGTAAAATCTAAGTTGTCTGTGTACATCCAATGAATGCAGAATCCGCTCTCCCTTGTTCTGTGGATTGGGAAAGAAAGTTGGCAAATGAATTGTCTGATTAGGAGCCACACTAGATACCACCTTAGGCATGAATGATGGATTGGTCCTAAGAGATACTCTGTCCGCATGAAAAATGATGAAAGGCTCCACTGCCATAAGAGCCTGTAATTCGGAAATCATTCTAGCTGAAGTGACTGCAAAAAGGAAAGCTGTTTTCCAGGAGAGACATTTTAAGTCTGCAGTAGCAGCTGGCTCAGAGAAGCTCACTCTCCCTCCTTTCAATACAAAATTGAGGTCCCAGGCAGGGGTTGGAGCTCTCCTGGGTGGTCTTAAGTTTTTGGCCCCTCTGAGATGCTGCTTTAGCAGAGGATGAGAGAAGAGGGGAGATTCTGTGTTGTAATGAGCTGAAATGGCTAAGGCATGGAGTTTTATGGAAGGAAAGGACAGGCCCTTGTGAAGCATCTCAGTTAAGTATTGCAAAATCTGAGAAATGTTGGGCACTGCTGTGCTTATCCTTTGAGATTGATTCCAGGCACAGAATCCTTTCCATTTGTCAGCATAAGATTTTCTAGTGCTAGGTCTTCATGCCTCCAAAATGACATCCATCACAGGTTTGCTGAAGGATGCTAAGGGTGAATTTAGGTGATTAGCCACGCTGCAAGATTCAAAGTTTGGAGCTGAGTGTGCAGAATTTGGTTGTTCTGCTGAGACAGTAAGTAAGGTGTTTGAGGCAGGTGCCATGGTGGGAGGTGTGACACACTGCGCAGGAGTGGGTACCAGTGTGGCGAGGCCAGTCTGGAGCAATCAAAATCATTTCTGGTTTGTCCTGTTTGACTTAGTAGAACTTTGGAGAGCAGAGGCAGAGGGGGAAAGGCATAGACCGATAGGTTTTTCCAGCTGAAGTGTACAGCATCCACTTTCCAGGCTTTTTTTTGTAATGAGTTCTTGTGCAAAATTTGTCCAACTGACAGTTCTGGGGTGAGGCAAAAAGATCTATGTCTGGGCTTCCTCATTTGTGTGTCAACATGTTGAAAATCCGTTGTTTCAGTTTCCATTTGTGTGGGTCCATGAGATTTCTGCTTAGTTCGTCTGCCAGAGTATTCAGCTTTCCTGGCAGGAATTGAGCTAGTAGTCGTACTTGACAGGTCAAGGCCGTGTTCCACAATGCCATGGCTAGTCTGCAGAGGGGGTAGGAGCGTGTGCCCCCCTGCTTGTTTATGTACCACATAACCGTGGTGTTGTCTGTCTATCATTAATTGTCCTGGATGAAGGTAGTCCTTGAAGGCTGCCAGTGCATTCTGTACAGCAAGCATTTCTTTTTGATTGATATGAAGGTGCATTTAATTTGGGCACCAGTTGCCCTGAATGCACTTCTCTGCCAGATGAGCCCCCCCAAGCATAGTCTGATGCATCTGTAGTTAGGGTTTGGGTGGCAGGGGGTGGTGTGAATGGCAGTCCCTTGTTTTGGTGGCGGGCCTCTGCCCACCATAGGAACTCTAGTTGCAGGCAAGGTATGATATGAATCATTGTTTCCAGGCTGTGACAATGCTGACTCCACACACTTTTTAAATACCACTGATGTTTCCTCATATGCAGTCTTGCATATGGAATTAGAAGAATGCAGGAGGCCATGAACCCCAAGGCTTGCAGTATTTGCCTTGCAGAAAGCAGGGTTTTTGTGGCCAACTGTTTCACCAAATGAATTTGCTTCTCTGGTGTAAGGAAAGCCATCTGGGCAGTTGTATTCAAGCTTGCACCCAGGAATGTAATTTTTTGAGAGGGTAGCGGTTGTGATTTCTTTTCATTTATAGTGTACCCTAGACAAGTTAGAACCCTTTTTACAAACACCATATGTTTTAGAAGAATGTCCTTGTTTTCTGCCTGAATGAGACAATAGTCCAGGTATGGATATATTTGAATATTTCTTTGCCTGCAAAATGCAATTACTGGAGCCAGGCACTTTGTAAAGACCCTGGACGCAGTAGATAAGCCAGAGGGCAGTGCAGAGAACTGGTAATGCAAGAAGCCTGCTTTGAAGCGGAGGTATCTTCTGCAAGATTCCCCGATTTGGATATGCAGGTAAGCTTCTTTTAAATGTAGAGTTGCCAACCAGGCATCTTTGCCTAGCATAGGAAGTAACTGGTGAAGAGTCAGCATCTTGAATTTTGGGATGTCCAGAAAGGTGTTTAGAGTAGATAAGTCCAGAATTGGACACCAAGATTTGTCTTTTCTGGGTACCAGGAAAAGTCTTGAATAGAAACCTTGTCCCTTTTCCTCTTCTGGTACTAGTTGAATAGCTCCCATGTTCATGAGGGAAAGAACTTGTTTCTGGGCCTCTGCCCACTGATTTGGGGGACAGGTCTGGCCATCTGTTTGGAATTGGCAATGTGTGGAAATGGAATCTGTATCCCTGGGATACTGCATTTAAAACCCATTTGTCCTGGGTTATAAGTTGCCAGTTTTTTGTATGAAGAGCCAGTTTTGCCCCCAAAGGGGCGGCTAAAAGTTAAGTGCTTGGTAAGTGTAAAGTGAAGTCACTGAGACTGCTTATCATAGGGTCATAGGGAGGTGTCTTGTTGTTTCCAGATTTAGTAGAGGAGGCACCCCACTGTTTTGTTCTGAAAGTCCCGTGGGACTGAAACCTGGTGCCTTTGGAATGTCTGGGTTTGACTTGAGTGGCTCTCGAAGGAACTGGAAAGGACCAGTTCTTAGTAGGCCAGGGTCTACTAAATCTTGGAGATTGTACTTGTAAGAAATCTTTCACAGTTTGCATAGATTTAGCTTTATCTTCCCATCTTTTTTAGAACTTCTTCAGCCTTATTACCAAAGAGACAGTCCTGTTGTAAAGGAGCATCTAACAATTTTGCTTTAACATTATCAGGCAGATTTTGCTCTTTGAGCCAAGCATGCCTTCTTAGCACAGACCCAGTTACAGCAGCCCTGCAAGAGGCCTCCAAAGAATCAAAACCACATTACAAAGTATGTTTTCCAACTTGTTCAGCTGAATGCAATTAATCCTGTAAATCTTTATTTTCCACACAGTCAGAAATCAATATCATTTTCTGTTTAAGCAGTCCCATAATATGCTGCTGATATTTTAGCATATGAAATTGACAGTTTAAAGCCCTGATTGCCAGGGTTGCAGAAGTGTAAACCTTCTTACCCCATCTATCCAGCACCCCGGAATCTCTATCAGAAGGGGTAGGGTTTTTAGCAGTAGAAGCCTTAATGCCCTTGGGACCCTGAGAAATGGTTTCAGGATCAGCAACAGGATTTCTGAAAAGGAATTTGTGGGAGTCAGGAACCCTGTAGTACTTGTCTGGCTTACAAGGAGCCGGAGGCAGAGAATCAGGAGCCATAATAGATTCTGAAAACACATCAACAATGTCTAGAACAGGAAGTATATCCAAAGGCCTATGCTGACGAAGAAGAAGAAAATCCCCAAGTCTCTTTCTAGATTCAGAAAAATCCTGACTTTCCCAGTGGAAATGTTCCCTTAAGGTAAGCAAAGTTTCCCCAAAAGAAAAATCCTCAGAGGGAGAAGCAGAAGGAATGGAATCTTCTGCATCAGAGTCCTCATAAGTAGGTATAGACAATTCATGTTCATTAGAAGAGTCAGAAGAAATAGAATCCTGTTCAGAAGATTCATAACCAACATCTTGCTAGGCCTCATAGAAGGGGGGGTTGGCTACCCCTGATCAGAGCAATTAAATCTTCAGCCATTTTGATTATTTGTTTTTTAGGCATAGGGGCCTGCACTTGTGGCCCAGGCATCAGTTTTTTAGGCATAGGTCGAGATTTTGGCCTTAGTTTTGAAGATGGTGTCGGTCTAATATACAAATCTATAGGCCTGAAAACATCCTCAGAAGCCGGTGCCTGCACAGAGGCTCCGGACCCATCCAAGGTAGAGACATCCACGGGTTCCATAATTGAAGCATCTTGCGGTATACCGGACTCCAAATAGGTCTCAGTAGAGGCCTGCGAATCAGAAGTAGTGGGTATCAGGGGCTGCTAAAGTGCCTCACTGAGTACCGGTGAACTGGTGACTGGCTTAGGATAACCGTCTTCGGCAGTTTTGGACCTCAACGGCCTGTCTCTGTCTTTTTCTTTGCGTTTTTTAGGTATTCCGATAGTCTGATTGCTAACCGACGACATTGCTGGATAATTAAAGCATGAGCCAAAATATTTAGAAGCAAAAATGTACCGACATTTGATAGTGTGTTGATTAAATAAAGCACAGAACTGACAGCAAGGTATGTTGTGGTCAGGGCCTAGGCAAGGAATACAGTGCAAATGAAAATCCTTATGAGTTATTTTCTTCCCACAAGTAATGCAATTATTAACTTTTACTGACATCGGTAAGGAGCAAGAAAAAGTTTCCCCAACGGGGTACTTAGCTTTTTAGTTGATGACTTCGGATCTGAAACTCGAAAATGAAAATTTCAGGAGTCGGCCAACCGGCACTTGCGAACTGCTTCTGCTTCGGGCACCTCGCTGCAAGAAAGACTGATGTAATGGCATTGGCTGCATGTTTTATACCCCTGATGACCTGACGTCACAGAAGAAGGGACAGCAACCAACACAGGACCCAAGACTTTGTTAATCAGGCCAATTGAGGGCAACCTGCCAGTAGATTACCAAATGTAATGACTGCAACAGTGAAACACGAAGAAAGTACAGTTTTGCACCTACCATAAATATAGATGTTCGAGTGTTCACACTGCTGCAGTCATTACACTTGGGTTTTCCTGCCGTCAGGCGGTCCCACAGTCGGCCAGAGTTCCAAAGTCTTGGTGCGGCATCAGTTGCTGTCACTTCTTCCCTGACGTCAGTGCGCCAGGGGTATATAAGTTGCATCCAACGTCATTTTCTTCAGTTTTTCTTGCCCCAGATATCAGGTGCCACCAAGTAGGTAGACAATACATATTGCTAGTAAAAAATATACATATGAAATAAAAATAATACCTTCAGTTACAAGCAAATACACCACAAAGGTTGTATAGGATAGAAAGGTATAGATAAGTCCAGCTAGTTCAGGAGGGGATGGAGGGAGGGTAACCTAGACTGCAGCAGTGTGAACACTCAAACATCTACATTTATGGTAGGTACAAAACTGTACTATGTTCATCATGTTACACTGCTGCAGTCATTACACTTGGGTAGACTACCAAAGCTAAGGTTGGGTGGCTGGTCTATAAAGAGTTAGGATTGGCTATGAGGCCCTGCAGAACTGCAGTGGCAAATCCTGCTCTGGATTTAGAGTAAAGAGGAAAGTGGTAATGCTTGGTAAAGGTGTGCACTGAACTCCAAGTTGCAGCCTCCAAAATTTCCTTGGTAGGTACTCCTCTGAGAAAGGCTGTTGAAGTGGCTGTTGCCCTGGTGGAATGTGGCCTAATGTTATTAGGGACTGATTTCCATGCTGTGTGTAGCAGTAATGAATACAGTGTCCTATCCATTTGGAAATAGTCTGCTTTGAGATCCTGCAGTATATGCTACAAACAGTTGCTCAGTTTTCCTGAAAGCTTTTGTTTTGTCCAAGTAGAAGCATAGCTGCCTGTGTATGTCCAAAGAGTGCAGAAGTTTCTCCCCTTTATTCTGGGGGTTTGGATAAAAAGTTGGCGAATGGATGGTTTGGTTAAGAGCCACACTAGATACCACCTTTGGCATAAAGGTAGGGTTTGTCCTTAAAGAAACCCTGTCCTGATGGAAAATTATAAAAGGTTCCACTGCCATTAATGCCTGTAGCTCTGATACTCTTTGTGCTGAAGTTACTGCCAGGAGCAGAGCTGTTTTCCATGATAAAAATTTTAGATCGGCTTTATTGGCTGGCTCAAAAGGTGGCAGGGTCAGTTTTTCCAAAATAAAATTGAGGTCCCAAGTTGGTGTTGGTGCTCTCCGGGGCGGTCTTATGTTTTTAGCCCCTCTGAGGTACTGCTTTAGCAAGGGATGAAAAACTAAAGGAGGATCCGTGTTGTAATGTGCTGAAATGGCAGAGGCGTGGATCTTAATTGATGAGAAGGATAGGCCTTTGTACAGCATCTCAGTTAAGTATTGTAAAATCTGAGGAATGTTTGGGACAAGAGGGTCAAGGCTTTGAGCCTGGTTCCAGGCGCAGAATCTCTTCTATTTTTCTGAGTAAGCTTTCCTGGTGCTAGGCCTCCTGGCCTCCAAAATGACATCCATAAGAGCTTTAGAGAGAGGTGTTGCCTGTTTGACTATTGAATCTGCCATGCAGCCAGGTTTAGGGTTTTGAGCTGACCGTGCAGAATCTGATTGTTTTGTTGAGTCAGAAGATGTGGAATTTGAGGCAAAATCCATGGTGGGCCTTGAGCTAAGTTCTTTAAGATTGGGTACCAGTACTGGCGTGGCCAGTCTGGAGCAATCAGGATCATCTGTGGTTTTCTTGTCTGGCTTTCAGGAGTACCTTTGAAAGGAGAGGCACTGGTGGGAAGGCATAAACGTTTAGGCTTTTCCAGCTGAACGAGAGAGCATCCACTTTCCATGCTTGTGTATGATAAGTCCTTGTGCAGAATGTTTGTAGTTGGCAATTCAGTGGGGAGGCAAAATGATCTATGTCTGGGCATCCCCATTTTTGCGTTACCATGCTGAAGATTTGTGGATTCAATTTCCATTCGTGAGAGTCCATGATATTTCTGCTTAGATCGTCTGCCAGAGTATTTTTCTTTCCTGGCAGGAATTGTGCTTGCAGATAAACTTGATACGCTAAAGCTGTGTTCCACAAGGTCATGGCTTGCCTGCATAGGGGATAAGAATGAGTGCCCCCTTGCTTGTTTATGTACCACATTACTGTGGTGTTGTCTGTCTTTAATAATAATTGTCCTGGATGCAGAAGGTCCATGAAAACTGTTAGGGCATTTTGAATAGCCAGCATCTCTTTTTGATTGATGTGAAGATGCATCTGGTCTGTGGTCCACTTGCTCTGAATGCATTTTCCTGCCATGTGTGCTCCCCAGGCGTAATCCGAAGCATCTGTTGTTAAGAGTCTGCCTGGCTGTGGGTAGGGTAAAAGGCTCACCCTTGTTGAGGTGACATGCCTGTGCCCACCATCGAAACTCCTGTTGTAGGCAGGGAATCATTGGTATTACTGCTCCTAAACTGTGAGAGTGTTGAGTCCAAACACTTTTTAGGTACCATTGTAATTTCCTCATATGCAGTCTGGCATATGGTATTAGCAGTATGCAGGATGCCATGAATCCCAGGGCCTGTAGAATTTTTCTTGCAGGGAGATGGGACTTTTTTGTCAGTAATTGGAAATATTGAGTTCGTTGAACTTGTTTGTCTGGCGTGAGATAAGCCATCTGGGCCATTGTATTTAAGCTGGCACCCAGGAATATAATATGTTGTGAGGGCACTAGTTTTGACTTCTTTTCATTTACTGTGTACCCTAGAGAAATTAGCAATCTTTTTACAAATGCCAGATGCTGCAGAAGAATGTCTTTTGTCTCTGCTTGAATGAGGCAGTCGTCCAGGTATGGATATATTTGAATTCCTTTTTGTCTGCAAAATGCAATTACTGGTGCCAGGCACTTGGTAAAGACCCTGGGCACAGTAGATAAGCCAAAGGGCAGTGCAGAGAATTGGTAGTGCATTGTACCAGCTTTGAATCTGAGGTATCTTCTGCAATTTTGTCTGATAGGGACATGCAGGTATGCCTCTGAGGTCCAGAGTAACAAGCCAAGCCTTCTTGCCCAGAATGGGTAGAAGCTGCTGTAATGTCAACATTTTGAATTTCGGAATATCCAGGTAAGTATTTACAATTGAAAGGTCTAGTATGGGCCTCCAGGGCCTTGTCCTTTCTGGGGAACAGGGAGAGTCTTTAGTAAAATCCTTGTCCTTGTTCCTGTTGTGGTACTTTCTGAATAGCTCTCATGTCCAGGAGGGCTGAAATTTGTTTTTGTGCCTCTGCCCATTGATTTTGTGGCAGGTCTGGCATTCCTTTTAGCCTTGGTAAAGTATGAAAGTGGAATCTGTAACTTTGAGACACAATATTCAGAACCCACTTGTCTTGGGTGATTGTTTGCCAGTTTTGAGAAAACAGTGCTAGTTTTCCCCCTAAGGAGGCTGCCAAAAGGGAAGTGCTTGGCGTACGAAGGGGAAAGTCATTGGGACTGTTTCCTATAAGGTTGAGACTTGTCTTCACCTCCTTTTGGGGTTGAGGTGTCCCACTGTCGTTGTCTGTTAGAGCCTTGGGGTTGAGATCTGCCTCTTGGGCATCTGTATCTGCCTCTCTGTGGCATGTCTGACACTGGAAAGGACCAATTCTTTGTTGGCCAATTTTTGCTAAATCGAGGTGGCTGTACCTGTAAGAAATCCTTGACGGTTTGCATAGATTTAGCTTTATCCTCCATTTTCTTTAACACCTCTTCTGCCTTAACACCAAACAAGGTATCAACAAGGTATCATGCTGTAAAGGAGCATCCAATAATTTTGCCTTAACATGATCAGGTAAACTCTGTTCTTTTAACCAAGCATGTCTTCGAATCACAGAACCTGTAACTGCAGCTCTACAAGAGGCCTCTAAAGAATCAATTCCACATTGCAGAGTATGTTTTCCCATCTGTTCAACTGCATGCAATAAATCCTGCATTTCTTTACAGACAGGAGCTTCTGAACTTGCAAGCATTTTCTGTTTTAACTGAGCCATTAAATATTGTTGGTACTTAAGCATGTGAAACTGGCAATTTAAAGCCCTTAATGCTAAAGTTGCAGAAGTATAAACTTTCTTTCCCCATCTATCCAAAGCTCTGGAATCTCTGACAGAGGGTACTGGATTTTTTGCAATGGAAGCCTTAACCCCTTTTGGACCCTGGGAAATAGTTTCTGGATCAGCAGAAGGGTTTTTATAAAGAAACTTGTGAGAGTCTGGGACTCTATAATACCCATCTGGCTTGGCTGGTGCAGGGGCAAAGAATCAGGAGATAAGCTGGATTCAGAGAACACATCATCCACAATATCTAGCACAGGCGGAATAGCCACGGGCCTGTGCTGAGGCAGTAAAAGGAAATCCCTGAACCTTTTCTTGGATTCTGAATAATCCTGACTTTCCCAATGGAAATGCTCCTTCATGGTATATAAAGTTTCCCCAAAAGAATAATCCTCATGAGGAGAGGCTGAAGGGATAGATTCTTCAGCATCAGAGTCCTCATAGGGGGGTAGAGAGTATCCCTGGTCTGAAGAGGAATCAGAGGAAATGGAAACCTGATCAGAGGAATCATAGTCTGTATCCTGCCTAGGCCTTTTCTCAGGAGGGGGATGGGAACCCCTGATTAGAGTAATGAGGTCTTCGGCCATTTTAAGCATCTGTTTCTTAGGCATGGAGGACTGTCCAGGAGAATGCTGTACTTGCTTCTTTGTCTTTAATGGTACTTTTGTCTTGGCTGCTGCTTTAATAGTAAGTTGTGAAGGTCTGAAAACACCCTCAGAAGCCGATGTCTGCTCAGCAGCTCCGGACCCATCTGAGGGATTAGTTTCCGTAGGCCCAATACCTTGAGTTTCCAGAGGCCTAGTTGTCTCCACATGGGAGTCGGAGGTGGCCTGTGGCTCTGAGGTAGCGGGTGTTAGGGGCTGCGAAAGCGCCTCACTGAGAACCGGCGACTGGCCTAGAAGAGGTTTCGTCGCCGGTTTTGGACCTCAGATGTCTATCTTTATCCTTGTCTCTGCGTTTTTTCGGAATTGCGGTCGTCGGTTGATCCGACGGCATAGTATAATTGAACCTTCGGCCAAAGTAGTGCAAAGCAAAATCAAAACGTCTTTTTATAGTGCGTTTGTTAAATCTAGCACAAACCGACAACTAGTGATGTTGTGATCAGGGCCTAGGCATGGAATACAGTAAGAGTGGAAGTCCTTATGAGGTATTTGCTTCCCACAAGAAATACAATTATTAACTTTTTCTGACATCGGTCTGAGGCAAGAAAAAAAAGTTTCCCCAACCGGCTACTTAGCTTTATTGAAGACTTCGGATCTGAAATTCGACTTCGAAAATCTCAGGAGTCGGCCGACCGGCACTTGCGAAGTGCTTCTGCTTCGGGCACTGCGCAGCAAGAAAGACTGAAGAAAATGGCGTTGGATGCATCTTATATACCCCTGGTGCACTGACGTGAGGGAAGAAGCGACAGCAACCGACGCCGGACCAAGACTTTGGAACTCTGGCCGACTGCGGGACCGCCTGATGGCAGGATAACACAAGTGTAATGACTGCAGCAGTGTAACACGATGAACATCATCTGTTTTCATGCACTGAACTGACAGTTTTAGTGAAATGCCTAACATGACATCAAAGGTCAGGGGGCATTTCACAGATAATTACAAGGAGACACGGCATCACACAATGAAAAAAAATAATAGAATAAAGGTGAAAATCACTGTAAATCATGAAACTATTATTGAGAAACCAAAGAAGTAAGCATTACACAAATAAAACAAGCATGGAGGTAAGAATAGTGACAAATCACTTTAATATGCTGTCTTAAAATGCTAGAAATAGGGGTGTTACACTCCTGCATTAGCTTAAAATATTAGCATTTAATTTATGGGTAAGATATAGAATTTGAAGTTAAATGTATCAAATTAGTGAAACTAATGTATTTGTAATGATTTTTCCTCAACTACAAAGCAAAAAATGCCCGAAAGTTTCAGAAGTCAATGTGTAACAATATACTGAAAGTAAATGAACATTCTGCAATTCACATACTACACTTGATGCATTTAAGAAAAACCATTACAAACGTCTTACTGCTTAAATGAATAGAACTGCGTCCAGTGTTACTTTCCTTTTGATAAGATTTGTTAAAAACAAACAAATTATGAAACAAAAGATTCCAATACCTGTGAGTGGAAAGGATCACAAGAGTGCACATTCCCACTCTTACAGTATGAAGCTTTGCATCTACAAGTGAAGACATGCGTGTGTTGCAAGCAAGATGATGCATGGACTTGCAGCTCTGAACAGAAAATACAGATGAGGGCCCATAGCTAGACTGTTACATGGCCAGTTAAAAGAACATTTTTCCCAATACAAGGGGGGAAAAAAGACAACAGCTTATTCATTTGTGGTACAGGCTAGATACTGACCACTGTCCCAAGCTGGAAAGAGTTGAAGCAGAAGTACATTCCCATGGTGACATACGTCATATGCCATACAGGTTTCAGAGCCAGCTATCAATGCAGGAAGATGGGGAAAATGTAGAAGGTTATTAAAAAGACAATGCAGTTTATTTATGAAAATAATTTTTTTTTCAGTTATTGGACATAGTTAAATTGGTAGGTTATAATGGAGAGAAAATAAATTATTTTATTACCTGGGTAAACTGGCTGGTCAGCTAACCCTTTTCAGCCATGACCTGGACTGATATGAGCATGTGTACAAATGCATAAAAGAAACAGTAGAGCAAACAAAAAAAGTACAATATAACAAGTGCACAAATACATTAAAAGTAACAGTAGTGCAAACACAAAAGTGGTATTATGCATCATCAAGGTCAATGTGTACATGAGTGTGAAAGCATCATGTGTGTGTGTGTGTGTGTGTGTGTGTGTGTGTGTGTGTGTGTGTGTGTGTGTGTGTGTGTGTTACCTCTGCTAGTGTAAAAAGGGAGGGAGGCCTGGAATTCTGTACACTAAATGGAAGAATGATACTTCAGGATCAGTGAAATGAAAGCAATGAGGTCATCTCCTTGGAACACATAGGATCATAGCAGGTTACTAGGCTAATGGCCCTGTGGCCCTTACAAGCCTAGACAAGAGTTTATCCCCAAAACAGAAACCTCAGTCAGCATCTCTCACCTCTGTCAATGAGGGACACAGGTAGAACCTATGGGACAAATTTGTGGTTTTAAAACAACTAGTTTCTCTTATTTTTTTATAGTAACAGTAAAGTAACAGTAAAGGTATAACTGAATTACATAGCATAATGACATGACATAACAGATGTAAAAAGAATATATATACATTTACCAGAAGGTTTAAAAAAGGAGGAGGATCAGGAATGCACAATGCAGGTACTACAGATGAGGTAAACATGGTCCAGCCAAAAGAAAGAAAAAGAAGTTATGTACTTACAATAACGTTCCATGTTTGTAGTCCATCTCACCCTTCATTCTTTACATATGGTATCGGAGCAGATCCTCGGCTCTGACTCGGCCTATTTACAAGCTGGAAGACTTCTGGTTGGCTTGTGGCTAGGGAGGTATCCCATGGTGCACCAGTACAATCCCCAGATCTTTTTTGCTGCTGACAGGAAAAAATAACATACAGAAAGAAGCTAATACTAAAAGGTCTCCATAAGTAATGAAATTAATATTTTTCTGTCTCCGGGTACTTCCAGGATGGGGGCAGGAGGGCGGGTTCATAAGAATGAAGGGTGAGATGGACTACAAACATGGGACATTAAGGTAAGTACATGACTTCTTTATGTTCTGTAGTCCTATCTCACTTTCATTCTTTACATATGGGACAGTGTCCCTTAGTGCCTTATTCTTGGGTGGCTCAAGGAAAAATACCCCTGAGTACCATGGAACCAAAAGATGCTCTACCCCTGGAGGTTAAATCCAATTTGTAATGAGTAATAAAAGTGTGAGGGGTAGCAGCTGCACAAATATCATCAAGTGAGACCCTGGCTTGAAAGGCTGTAGAGGTAACTGAGATCTGGTAGAATGAGCTGTGATTTTAAAGGGTAAAGGTTAACCCTCAGAATTGTAAACATAAGCTATACAGCTAGAAATCCAGCTAGAGAGAGGCACTTTGGAAACTGGTAAGCCCAACCAGGATTCGGAAAAGGAAATGAATAATTGATTTGATTTTCTGATGTCTTTAGTCTGGTGCAAATAAAAACGTAATTGTCTATGGACATCCAGCTGGTGAAACCTGTACTCGGCTGCGGTGGAGTGATTTGGAAAGAAAACCGGAAGTTCTACGGACTGATTTAAAATGGCATGGGAGCAGACCTTGGGGACAAAGGAGGGATTAGTATGAAGGGACACCCTGTCTGTGAAAAATCAGATAAGGTGGTTTAACAGACAAAGCTTGCAATTCTGACACCCTTCTGGCAGACATGATAGCCACCAAAAACGCCTTCCACAACAAAAATTTCAATGAGGATGAATGAGAAGGCTCAAAGGGCAGAGATGTTAATTTAAATAACACAAAATTTAAATCACATGAGGCCACAGGCTCTTGAACAGGTGGTCTTAACAAAGTGGCACCTTTAAGGAAGGTTTTGCACAGTTTAGGAGACATCAAATTAGAATATGGGAAACCCAGATAGAAATTTGAAATCACTGCCAATTGATCTCTGATAGTGGCAGCTGCAGCTCCTTGGTGAAAAAGTTCATAAAGAAATTCCAAAACCGCTGGAATGGAGGCAGTGTAGGGGTCAACATCCATTTTCTCAACCCATAGAGAATCCTTTCCATTTACTGGAATATAGTTTCCTAGTGGAAGGTTTATAAGAAGACATAAGGATATGAGTCATGGAAGGCGAGAAGTCATGAAGCCTGACTAGGGATGGAACTGGAGCAGCCACGCTGTCAAATTGAGGGTGTGTAAGGAGGGGTGAAGCGAACCTGACATGTGAGTCGACAGGTCTGGAACTAGGTCCAGAATCCAAGGATCATCCAGGAGAAGAGGCCCGAGAAAGGGGAACCAAACCGGATGAGGCCAGTAAGGAGCAATGAGGATCAGTTTGCTTCCCAGCCATTTTGCTTTCTGAATCACCTTGGGAATAAGAGGAAAGGGAGGAAAAGCATGCAGGAGACCCAGGGGCCAATCATGAACAAGTGCATCTTTGGGTGACTCCCCCACAGGGGGGATGAGAGAAAAGTAGCTGCTGCATTTGGCATTGATTGGGCTGGCAAAGAGATCGCAGCAAGGCTGTCCCCACATGCGGAAAATCTGTTCCGCTGTTTCCTGTTTCAGAGACCACTTGTGAAACATCAGGATCACCTGGCTGAGCTTGTCGGCTATCACGTTGGCCGTCCCTATAATGTGCGTTGCCACCAGAAAATGCTGGGAAGATATCGCCCATTTCCAAACTTGCATGGCCTCTCGACAGAGTGGGTAAGACCTGGTTCTACCCTGTTTGTTGATATGCCATACTACCGACATGTTGTCTGACTGTATTGCAATAGTCCCTAGAGGAAGAAGGTCGTGAAGTGCTTGCAATGCCAGGAGCACCACCCTCATATCTAGAACATTGATATGCAGGTAAGCCTCGTGATCTTGCCATGTGCCTTGGACAGTCCTGCCTAGATAATGCTCCCCCCCACCCTATCTGTGAGGCATTCGTGGTAACAGTGGCAATGGGTTGGCGAGAAACAAATGAAGCACCTGTGGTCAGTTGAATGGGTAATGTCCACAAAAGAAGGTCCTTGTAAGATTCTGTCAGCAGAATGTGATGGGATAAAAGGTGCTGAAAGGACAATTGGGATGACAGAAGCCACTGAAGAATTCTCATGTGTAACCTGGCTAGTGGCACTAATAGTATGGTGGAAGCCATGGTCCCAAGGAGCTGCAGAACAATCTTGGCTTTGACCCTTCGTAAGGGAAGAAGACGGTGAATTTGAAGAACAAAGTTCTGTGCCCTTTCGGCAGGAAGACGAGCCACCATGTTTACTGTGTCTATCTCTGCACCTATAAAAATTACAGATTGAGAGGGCAATAAGGCAGATTTTTCCCAGTTTATAGAGATTCCCAGCTGGGCACAAAGCTGAATACTAGTGTCCCTGCTCTGAAGGAGTAGATGCCTGGTGGGGGCGGTAAGGAGCCAGTCGTCCAAATACAGAAACACCTGGAATCCTCGACATCTCAGGGGAGCTGTCACTACTGCCATACATTTGGTGAACACCCTGGGGGCTGTGGTGAGACCAAAGGGCAGAGCACGGAACTGGTAGTGACTGGCTCCCAGCCGGAAATGTAGAGGACTCCTTGATGCCCTGTCCATTTTTATGTGTTAGTAGGTGTCTTGAAGATCTGTTGAGCACATCCAATTGTCTTTCCCTAACAATGGGAGTATAGACTGCAGTGTTACCATCCGGAACTTGTCCTTCCTTTAATGATTTGTTCCATCTGCTGAGGTCCAGAATGGGCCTCCAGTCCCCTGTACATTTTGGCACTAAAAAGAATCTTGAGTATGTTCCGGATCCTATCTGGTCTGCTGGGACGGTTTGGATGCCTCTTTTTGACAGCAACTTGTTGATCTCCACAGTTGCCTGATCCCTGTGACTGGGTGGAACATCAGAGATCTTTTTGGGAACAAAGGGTGGAAGAGAAAAGGATATGACTTAACATCTGGTAATAATTCTTTGTACCCACTTGTCTTGAGTGATACATAGCCAGGCTTCTGGATACAAAGAAATGCGACCCGCCCCCAGAGAAGCACAGTCGGGCCCCACATCAGGAGCGCTAGTAAGGCCGGCCCCGAAAGGAATTGCGACCTACCTGGTTTTGCGGACCGCCCTTGCCTCTAGGGTGACGTCTACCATTTCCTCCTCCTCCTCTGCCTCTGAAGGAGGAGTCACCCTATGCCTCCTGGAAAAATCTCTGGGACTTCTTGAACCACATCTTACCGCTGCTCCGATCCTTAGGGTATGGTCTAGAGAGAACAGTAAAAAGTACTCCCATGGCACAGTGTTTTTCCTTCTTGCTCGCATCGGGTGATAGTGTCCTATACCTTGGATCCAAACAATGAGGAACCATCGAAGGCGGCGTTGGTAAAGGTAGACAAACGGTTCCGCAAAGTTACACAAATGCATCCAGGAATGACACCTCAGGGAAATTCCTGAACCTGCTGCTCTACTCGCTCCATCGGCCGCATACAAAATAAGCTGCATGGAAGAGTTAACGATAGAGTTCAAGGTGGACAACTGGGCAGAAACCTTGTCAGGGACACCCTCAGTACATGCACCTTGTAAAGAGTCTCCTAACTCTTTAAGGAGATCTCTCTGAAGCGTCACAAAGTGAGTAAGGTAATTCAGCGATCTAAGGGTAAATGCCGCTGAAGAAGAGATATGCTTCCTGTACCTGTCCATCGTTCGAGACTCCTTATTTGGCGGATGAACAGAAGTCGTCTCAGCTAGCTCCTTCTTAGAGGCCACCGCCACCACCATGGCATTTACAGGCACACCTTTAGATAAAAAGTCTTTTCCTGGAGGTGGGGAAAGGAACTTGTTTGGTCTCCTGGGGACTGGTTCCATGGCATCAGGAGTATCCCACACCTTTCAACTAACTAAATCCATCAGTTCGTCAAAGGGTGGAGACATCCAAGAGGCAGAAGGTTGAGACCCGACAGCCTTCAGGTACAGAGACTTCTCATCAGAAGGTGTGGCAGTGGGCCAGCTGCACCTCTGTTTAAGGATCTCCAGAATGCCTACAGAGAAGACATCAGAGGATGACTTCGGGGACCCTTCCGACTCCTCGAGGTCACTGTCAGATGTCAAAGATTCATCCTAGGAGTCAACATGCTTCCTTGTACAAGTCCTCTTCCACGAGGGCTCCTCAGAAGGAAGAGGTCTCGGATAAGTAGCGGCCACCAGCTGGTGGCTCCACTGGCTGGGGCGTCTCTGCTGCCACTGGAGGGAGTAGGAACTGAAACAGAACTAGGTGCTATAGGGGGAAGAGTGCCGGTACCTCTGGTAGGAGCTGTCGATTGGGACAGCGCACTCATCATCTCGAATGCCTACCTCTCCAGCTCCGAGGACCTCCCCGGATCTGAGGAGACTGAGGATGCCGTTGGTGCCAGAGCCATCAGCTCTGTGATAGATGCAGTGTCTGAACTCACCCTAGCCGACGCGCCGAGAGGAAGACTCAGAACCGAAGAAGTTCAGTTCCAAGCATCCCTGCCGGGGCTGACTGGAGAGCTTCGGCCCCTGGACACTACGGACGGCACCAAAAGTGTCGGAGCAGAACTTGGCTCTGAAACAGCCACAAGGGGAGCTTGAGCCGAAGGTTTCACCGGTGGTACCATGCCCTCTGGCTCTGAAAGACCAACATGGCTTGGAGGAGAAATGAGCACAGACGGTTATGGGCTCGAGTGGCTCCGGAGCTGACATGGTCGGAGCCAACAATAATTTAGGCAAAGCAGACGACTTCAAAAGTGTCAGCACTACCCTCTCCACATCATCTTCCAATGAACTCCTGGAAGACCTGGATGACATAGTAGGAGATCGAGATCTCGGAGGTACAGGAGACTTCAATAACAAGGAGGCCGGTAGGGGGGCCATAGATCAGCTCTGAGAAGCAGTCTCAACGGTCGGCTCCAAAATACTTGGAACCGACCCTAGAACAACAATACCACTCTCGGTTGGCTCCAAGGTCTGTGGAGCCGATGAGATAGTTTTTGAAACTTTAAGAGGTGGCTCCAAGACACCAGCCCATGACGGGGAGGGCCTCTTAGAAGATTCTGACTTTCCCTTGGTAAATTTAGAGGATGATGAGGAACTAGACAAATCTTCCTTGAAGGAAAGTTTAAGACCTTTTAGGATGAGCTTGTTCTTCCTTTTCTGCAACACCCTAGAACTAAATGCATGACAAAATAAATATGTCTCCTGTAAATGGATGGCCCCTAAACAGTAAACACAGTTACCGTGATCATCCGTTATGGGCATGTTTTGACAGCACTTAACACATTTCTCAAAGCCAGATGGCTTATGATCCTTGCTCTCTTTAGACATTCTACTGTATAGAACACACGCACACAGAGAAAGGGAAGAAGGAGGACTAGGTTCTCTAATTTAAACGGGCCTAGCCCTGCAGGAAGAAAAGACACCAAAAGGACTAGGCGCTCTAAA
>NC_056730.1:931020377-931122877 GCF_019279795.1 Protopterus annectens | reverse complement strand
GGCTTTGACACCAGGCATCTGTCTCAGTGAGGCCCTTTTGTAGGATGTCCACATCTTTTGGAGTTTTGATTATGGCTCCTACTTTGCAGTCATCTGCGAACTTCATTAGCCAAAGACCTTCTGTGTTAGCCTGTACGTCAGAGAAGTAGATACCAAACAGGAGAGGACCCAGGACTGAACCCTGTGGTACTCCACTTGTCACTGGTCTGAAGTTGGATTTGGAGTCTGCTACTTTCACAGTGTGGGTTCTCTCAGTGAGACAGTTGGCAACCCATCTTGTGACATAGGGATTTATACCTAGTTTAGTGAGTTTATCTATAACTCCAGAGTAGGGGATGGTGTTGAAAGCCTTGGCGAAATCTAGATAGGCTGTGTGAACCACCTTACCCTCATCTGCGGCTTTGGTGACCACTTCAAAGAAGTTTATCAGGTTTAGGAGACATGACCTGCCTTTTACAAACCCGAACTGGGTGGGGTCCTGAGTTTGGAGATTAACAATGTCATTGTTTATAAGTTCCACGATGGTATGTTCCATAGCCTTGCAGACCAGGCTCATCAGGCTAATGGGGCGGTAGTTTCCGGGGTCCGTGGTGGCTCCCGCTTTGTGGAGTGAGATAACCGTCGCTGTGCGCCATTCAGTGGGCACATAGCCTGAGGTGAGGCTATGATTGAACATGGTACTTAGGTGAGGTGCCAGTTCTTTCTGTAGCTCATGGAGAACGAAGCCTGGGATGTTGTCACGTCCCATGGATGCTGTGTTCTTGGCTTTGGACAGTGTGTTTTTTACCTGTGCAGCCATGATTACAGGAACTTTGCATTCTTCCAGTATAGAGATGGGCCGTTTAGGGGTTGAGAGGGGGGTAAAGTTAGCACTGAACCTATCTGCCAGGATGTTGGCAATATCAGTTGGTTCTGTATATTTAGTGCCATTGTGCTGTAACTCAGAGCAGTTCTGAGTGCTGCCATTGAGATTCTTGACATAGCTATAGAATGCTTTGTGGTTGTCTTTAGAGTCAGTGGCGATTTTGTTTTCGTAACTAGCTTTGGAGGATTTTATGAGGGATCTCAGCTTCATACTGAGGCTGACCAGGGAGTTCCTCCAATCATGGGATTTTACTATTTTTTGCAACAGTTTCTTTCTTCTGTTGTAGAGTTTGTTTATGGCAGTGGACCACCAAACTGGCTTCCTTTTTTTGGAGGATAGCATCTTGGTTCTGTTAGGGATTGCACGATCCATGCACTTGTGTAAGTGCTTATAAAGTGCATTTGTGTAGGATTCAGCAGTCATAACCTCTATTGTCCGTCTGCATAGGTGTTGTGAAGTTTGCCACTTCTGTCTTAAGACGTGTGAAGTTGGCTTTGGAGAAATTTTTTATGGTGGTTTCCCTAATGGGGGGTGGGGGAGGGATGTGGATGTCTAGGGTGATTAGCTTGTGGTCGGATCTGATCAACAAGGAATTGACCTCTGGTGTGGAGCACCAGTTGCCCATGTTGGTAATAACCATGTCTAGGATATTGCTGCCCCTGGTTGGGGTGTGGATAAGTTGATCCAAGGCATTGGAATGAATTCCAGAAAGCGTTGAGCACAAGAGTTGGTAAACGAGTAGTTTTCCCAGTTAATGGTGGGGTAGTTGAAATCACCCATTATTAGGGTGTTAGGTTGTACCCTAATATTTTCCAGTGCATCAAGAAATAAGGAGTGGGAATCCTGGGGCATGGTGGGGGATCTGTAGCAAGCTACAATTTGGATTGCGGTCTTGCCCAGTGTTAGTTGCACTGGGATAATCTCGGATGCATTATGCTGAGCAACTGGCCTGGAGGTGTGTATATCCTTAATGAATATGGACACGCCTCTGCCTTTAGTGTTTCGGTCCAGGTTAGGTGACCGAAAGGTGTGGTATGAATTATAGCCTGGTAATGCAGAGGTACTCTCTGGAGCCTTGAACCAGGTATCTGTCACTGCACAGATGTCAATGTTCTCCATTTTAAGGAGTGCCTTGAGTGACTGCATTTTGAGGTTTAGACTTCTAGCATTGAGTAGCGCATACACACACACACACACACACACACACACACACACACACACACACACACACACACACACAAATTCCTCATCTATGTAATATTTCATAAAATGGCTTTGAGAAGACCATGATATGACACTTGGCCAAGCTGTATTTTTTAATTAATGTATCTTTGCAGTTTGAATACAGACCCAGCAGAATACAGCAAATATAAACAAACTGTAACAGGTGTTTTCAGGTCATATAAAAACAAGTTAAATAAGACACTGGCCAACAATCACACCTTCCCATTCAGATGACTTCATGGAAAAGAAAAATAAGTGCATTGGCAATCCTCCAAATGGCCTGTAGATAGGAGTTAAGCATGTGTATGTATACACAGACAGACAGATATCTGTGCGTGGATACTTGGACTGATAATTTGTCCAGGATTAGTTTCTCTGCCTTGTGCCTACTGAGTACCACAAGATACTCCAGTTCCCCACTATGGTCAAAATAGGCATCATAGAATGAATGAATGAATGAATGAATGAATGAACACCTAATAAGTTAAATACAACATAACACAGTACATCATTTGAGAGGTAATGCTGCAGATCACACCTTTCCACTGAGGTGGTAAGTCTTGTACGTCAAAAAAACACAACTGTAGACTTCGCCCTTAAGGTGCAGTTTCACAGCAAATTCCAACAGCAAAAACAGACAATCCAGACCACCAGGTTGATAAAAAAAACAGTAGTTTAATAACATGCAGTAGGTTAGCACTTTCAGTTTTTAAAAACCCTTCTTCAGACAACATGCAAAAGTTTTGAACACCTTTTAAAATAGATAGCAGCCAATCAAAAACTCAGTAGAAAAACCTCCTCTTTTTTAAAAAAGGCTTAAAAGGAATAACACCATTCAATCCAGGTGCTCTATCAGCACCCAGATTGATTATCCATATAGTTTCACTACATTCTGTTATATTTCTCAAATCACCCCCCTCTTGGTTGGATGAATAACCTGCAAAACCATACAGGAAAATACATGCCCAGGGTACTGCTTTACATGCTAATGCAAGGCTTTATGTATATTAGCTGTACGTATAGCTGACATATGTTGTAACATCCTGTCTTTCAATCTACAATTCGTTTTACCGACATAAAATGAACAACATTGCACACAGTCAGCCAAGTATATAATATTGCTAGTCAAACTAGTCAGCATATTGTTTCAATGAATAACTCTTTCCAGACAGTGGATGGATGAATATGTTGTTGTGTCTAATATATTGACAAGCTTTGCAGTGTCTACAGGGGAATGGTCCCTCGTCGCCCCATGACAGGTTTCATAACCCCCTGTTGGTCTGTACAAAGCAAATCCTTTAAGTCTTACTATGTTTGAAACAAAATGTGGATTCCTGAGTTATTAATGCCTTCACTCTGTCATCAGTTAACAAGATTTTCCAGTTTTGGTGAATAATGTCACATATGCCCACACAGTGTTACTATAATTCAAAGCAACTCGAAGGGGCTGCCTGTTTACATCAATCTCCCTGCCATGAACCTGTACATTTCCAGAGAATCAGGGTTTTGCTTTATTCAACCTCTCTTCTTTATTTTTATTAAATGCCCACTGTATTATATATTCTGATTGTATCCCCCTGCTTTTAACATCACCATCAATTCTGCAGACTTCTTTCTATATGTCTCATCATTAGTACATAGCCCAGATGTTTGAAAAAATTGTCCCGGAGCAATATTATTAAATGCATATCTGGTGTGCATACTATCATAAGCTAGGAGAGTATTCCTCCAGCATTCCTTCCTATATAACACAGCAATATTTAAGGCAAATCATTTATGGAGGGTGTACCTGAGTTATTATGTCTGTTTTGTGGATGATGACTTCCTCCTTTGGACAGGAACAGCTTTATGAGTTTGTTACCTACCTGGAAAGGACCACTGATTTTTTGAGGTGTAGTATTTCACTCTCGGATACAACTATAAATTTCTTAGATGTCCGAGTGATGAAAAACACAGAGCAATGGATTGAGACTGTGTTATATAGGAAGGAATGCTGGAGAAATACTCTCCTAGCTTATGATAGTATGCACCCCAGATATACACTTAATAATATTGCTCAGAGACAATTTTTTCGAACAGGGACACTTTTTATACTAATGAAGAGACATATAGAGAGAAGTCTGCAGAACTGATGGTGAACTTGAAAGCAAGGGGATGCAATCAGAATATAACAGAGGGCATTTAATAAAAGTAAAGAAGAGAGGTTGAATAAAGCAAAACCCAGGTTTTCTGGAAATGTACGGGTGCATGACAGGGAGACTGATGTAAGCAGGCATTCCCTTCAAGCTAATTTGAATTATAGTAACACTGTGGGGGGCATATGTGACATTATTCATCAAAACTGGAAAATCTTGTTAACTGATGACAAGAGTGAAGGCATTAATAACTCAGGAACCCACATTTTGTTTCAAACGTAGTAAGAATTTAAAGGATTTGCTTTGTACAGACCAACAGGGGGTTAGGAAACCTGTCATGGGGCGACAAGGGACATTCCCCTGTAGACATTGCAAGACTTGCCAGTATATTAGACATAACATATTCATCCATCCAGTGTCTGGAAAGAGCTATTCATTGAAACAATATGCTGACTGTTTGGCCAGCAATATTATATACTTGGCTGACTATGCAATGTTAATTTTATGTCAGTAAAACAAACTGTAGATTGAAAGACAGGGTGTTACAATGGAATCACTACGTATTACCGAAACTACACACTCCCGAAGCCCACAATACCGAGACTAAAATCCCTAAACCACACATTACCGACATTTTAAAAGCACAAAATTCAAAATCACGAAAATACTACATACAGACAGCACACACACAAACTTCGAGAAATAGAATGTAGTGAAACTATATGGATAATCAATCTGGGTGCTGATACCTGGATTGAATGGTGTTATTCCTATTGAGCCTTTTTTAAAAAAGAGGAAGGTTTTCTACTGAGTTTTTGATTGGCTGCTATGTATTTTAAAAGGTGTTCAAAACTTTTGTATGTTGTCTGAAGAAGGGGTTTTCAACCAGAAAGTGCTAACCTACTGCATTTTATTAAACTACTGTTTTTTTAATCAGCCCGGTGGTCCGGATAATCTATTTCTGCTGTTGGAAGTCTTGTACATAAAAACACTAACTTCAACCCTGTAGTTAATTTGCTGCTGACAATACGGTATTTAATCAAGTAGTCAATAAAAGAAACAAGTTAACATTAGTGCTATTACAATTCTTTACAGCAATAAATAAACAGAGACAATGTAAAAATAAAAAAGTAATCCAAGCAAGGCAGGCAGTCCGTTTCCAGTTGGGATTTTCGACTGGAAACAGACTGCCTGCCTTGCTTGGATTACTTTCGAATACTTAGTAATACTGTACAATTATATATTTTCTTTTATTTTTTTGTTTTGTTTTGACTTAAGACGGGTCTAAGTTTGCTACTTCTACTACTACTGTCTGATCTGATTAATATACAGTGATTAACTAGAAATATATGGACTGAAAATCTCCCACACAGAGAAGTTTCTTACACTGTTTTGTTTTTGGACCCTCTACACTTTAGTGGGTTGTTTTGAGACTTCGGGGATACCACGGAGATTACTTGTTTTTAATAAGTACTAATAAATACTTAAGACAGAATGTGAACTACACAGAAAGGAATTATGAAACAAAATTAAATTGTGGGCAGTTCTTTATGAATCCACAATCTATTTTTGATCCTGTGTCAATTCTAAGATCTGAAACAGATGCATTTGGAAAAAGTCTCATCAAAGGCTGCCTGATGAAATTCATGAACAGCAGAAGTGAAAGTACAAACAAACATAGGGGAATATATACCAAGTGCTGGGCTATGGTACTTCAGAGTATTTCTCCTACTGTGAAGTACAGAAATCTCATACTGAGTAGGTATGTCTGGCAGGAATGTGGGGGTGCATCTTCCCATCCCCAAGGAGGGTTTCACTAACAGAAAAAAAAGCTTTGAAGGTGTAAAACTACATTTTAGAATTCACTTCTTTTCCTTTTATTGATTTGGATTCCCCTCATGCTGTTGTCAGTTATGACACTGCTCAGATGTCAAGCACACTAAATATACAGCTATTGAGGAAAATAAAACACAGCAAGTTCACCAACCAATAATAATTAGCACAGTTTTAGTTTTAAATCATTTTTTTGTAATTTATGCAGTTTGTAATAACTTAGGGCAAAAGTGGTACAATGCCAAACTGCTGTGACTAGTATGACGAATTGTAATATAACAAACAGGCACTCCGTAGATCATGAAGGGTGACTCCCAGCTAAGTTATGTTTTTATACGATTGTGCAGTAGGATGCAGTAAATGGGGAACAGCAGTATTCAAAGCAATGATCTGAGGATCCCAAGTGTAGTAACAATGCCAGACACAACCTTTAAAATAAACAGTAGAAGTCACAGAAATATCACTAGCAATGTACTCTGTCTACTGCTATGGAAACAAAATAATTTAAATGACACAAGACTGCAGCTTTCCATTACAACACTTTCTCCACACAGCTGATATTCTCCTCACTAAGTATAAAACTAATTGTTAACAAGCATGTTTTTATGCACAACTCATATTATTCATGCTAAGCACTATACTACATTGTGTGTCTAATGGAAGTGATACAGACTGACATGTCAAAGCATACTGCAAAACAGCACTCTGTTTGCTACAAGTATTCTGGGACTTGATCCATAAATGATTAGTCGGAGGAATGAACTGGATATTTAGCTCTTTTGAGCTAACTCTACTTCAAACAATCAAGCAGCAGAAATGTGTTATTCTCAACAGAAATATATTGAAGACATTTATAGGATGTGTGATGTACCTCCCTGAGAAATACATTATTTTATTACTTTCCAATATGGTGGTTTGTATCTACATACATAATTACCTATCTATACACCCATACACATACATATGTATTTATGTACATCTTTCTGTCTGAATAAAACATCTCCCCACATACATACATATAAATATAGATATATCCCAGCAGGATAAAAGCACTCTTATCAAACTAAAACTGAGAACAAATAAAGTCTACAACAGACAAAACTGAGGTAAATCTGGTCTCCCAGGCCAAGGAAATAACTAGGCATTATTTTAGCTACTCTACAATAGTGTGCAGAGCTCACGGTTAATGGAGTCAGCTATACCAAGCCAGAAGATATAGCAAATCTACTGGCTGACAAAATCAGTTCTAACTTTACCCCTTCTCTCCCCCACAACCTTCCCTCAAGAAATACCATCAAATATAATTCCCCCTGCTATCACAAGGGAACAGGTCCTTAATGCCCTCTTCCTAAGGTCAAAAACACTGCATCACTGGTCGCAGACAATATCCCAGGATGCCTTCTAAATAGCATGAAAGATGACCTAACAGGCCCTCTAGAATTGCTATTTAACTGCAGCCTCCAAACAGGCTTCATGAGTCAAGAAGTTGAACAACAGTCATCTCCCTGCTCAAAGGTGGGCCCATCTACAGACCCTGGAAACTACACACCCCTAAGTCTCACTAGTCTCATGTGCAAAGCCATGGAAATGATCAGTAATGACATAGGAAACCTCCTAACACTGGACCCAACCTAGTGTGGTTTCATCAAGGGCAGTTCATGTCTGCTAAACCTGGTGGACTTGTTTGTGAAGGTCACCAAAGTAATGGATGAGGACAAAATGGTTCACACTGCCTAGCATGACCTGGCTGAGGCATTTGACACAATAACCCACTTGGGCATTGTTGACAAACTCAAGAGGTTAGGTATAAACCCTTATCTCACCCAGTGGATAGCTAAATGGCTCACAGACAGGTTCCAGGAAGTTAGATTGGGGGGTCTGCCTCTACAAAGAAGCCAGTCACAAGCAGCATACCCCAGGGACTGGTCCTGAGACCACTCTTTTTTGTCATTTACTTGTCTGAAGTCAAGACCAATGTCAACTGGCCTTTGGCTAAGTTTTCAGGTTATTGCAAATTAGGAGCAGTCATAGAATCCCCCACCAGCACAAATGTTTTCCAGGGAGAGGTGACACAGTGAAATAACTGGTGGCAGAGCCATGGAATAAAACTGCCAAGAAATGCATAGTAGTATCCTTCAGGAAGTCATTCACTCCTGTTATCATAAAGACAACACACCCCCAAGAGATGACCCAGTAGTCGGAGACTTGGGGACACGCACAGACCATAATCTAGCCTTTGACCATCACGTGTCTACAGTAGGGGGAAATTATTCTATGTTGTGCAACTTATAAACACAGGTATGGCATCTAGGTGTAAAAAGTTATTGTTCTGTTGTATTTGGCATTCATCAGACCCATCATTGAGTACAATGCCCCCTTTGGTATGTACCTAACCAGGCATTTCCAACTACTGTAACATCCACAAAGGTTACTCACTAAAAAAATACAGGGCATAAGTAAAACATTCTATGTGGACTACCTCAATGCCCTATCTTTGTATTCTGTTTCAAAGGCTGTTAAGGGGGATCTATGCCTGGCATTGTTAGACCCCACCCCGATGGATCTCTTGCATAGCCACAAAACAAACAGCATCAGAATTACCTCTTGTAAAGATTTAAACCTTGCTTGTAATATAACTAGGACCTTACTGGAGAGACAGATACATATCACAGAGACTACCCCTTTACTGGAACAGTTTCATCACCCATGTGAACCAGAGTCCCTCCCTAACCTAATTCAAGTGCAACTTGGACAGTTGGATGGAAAACAGGAACTTCATCCCTGGTTTGGCACCTATGTCTCTAATGAACACAGCCTGTAAATGGTTAGACTCCCAAGCCCCTGCTTACACTTACCAAGGGTACCAAAATCTGTCAGAAATTTGGGATTCATGGCTACTCTTAAAAAGGCCCTTGTGGCTGTTAGCCTAGTAAACACCTATGAACCTATAAAAGACTAAGATGGTGTAATATAGTGCTAACTAAAAATAATTGGCCTACACATCACAAAGCGGTATCCCATAATGTCACTGAGTATGACCTTATTTTTTTTTAATCTGGGTTTGTCACATACAGTTACCTAAAATAAAGGGTGAAGTAATCTACATATCAAATCTTCTATTCCCACCTTACTAACACTGCACAAGGTGGTGCTGACAAGTAATGTCCAGACAAAAACACACACACACACACACACACACACACACACACACACACACACACACACACACACACACACACACACACACACACACACACACACACACACACACACACACACACACACACACGCACACGCACACACACACACACACACACACACACACACACACACACACACAGTGGGTATAAAAAGTGTACACACCCCTGTTAAAATACCAGGTTTTTGTGATATAAAAAAATGAGACCACAATAAATCATTCCAAAACTTTTCCCACGTTTAATGTGACCTATAACCTGTACAATTCAATTGAAAAACAAACAAATCTGTTAGGGGAAAAATATAAAAAATAAATAACGTACAATAAAGCTGGTTGCATAAGTGTGCACACCCTTAAACTAATAGTTTGTTGAAACAAACACCTTTTGATTTAATTACAGCATTCAGTCTTCTTGGGTACAGACCTGCCATCAATTAAAGAGACTCTGATTAACCCCAAATAAAGTTCAGCTGTCCTAGTAGGATTTTCCTAACATTTAATCAGTTTCCTGCTACAGCAAAAGCCATGGTTCACTGAGAACTTACAAAGCATCAAAGGGATCTCATTGTTGAAAGGTATCAGTCAGGAGAAGGGTACAAAAAATTTCCACAGCATTGGATATACAATGGAACAGAGTGAAGAAGATCATGAAAAAGTGGAGAAAATATGGGACAACAGTGACATTGCAAAGCACTGGATGTCCCTCCAAAATTGATGAAAACACAAGACAAAAACTGGTCAGGGAGGCTGTCAAGAGACCTACAACAACACTGCAAGAGCTGCAGGAATTTCTGGCAAGTACTGGTTGCATACTACATGTGACATTCTCCATATGTCTGGACTATGGGGTAGGGTTGCAAGGCGGAAGCCTTTTCTTACACAGAAAAACATCCAGGCCCAGCTAAAATTTGCAAAACAATACATCAAGTCTTCCAAAAGCATGTGGGAAAGTGGGTTATTGTCTGATGAGGCCAAGGTTGAACTTTCTGGCCAAAATTTCAAAAGGTACGTTTGGCGCAAATACAACACTTCACATTACCAAAAGAACACCACACCCACGGTGATGCATGGTGGTGGCAGTATCATGCTTTGGGGGTGCTTTTCTTCATCTGGAAATAGGACTTTAGTCAAGGTGGTGGGAATTATGAACAGTTCCAAATACCAGTCACTATTGGCCCAAAACCTTCAGGCGTCTGCTAGAAAGATGCAGATGAATAGGAACTTCACCTTTCAACACGACAATGACCCCAAGCATGCATCCAAATCAACAAAAGAATGGATGGCTTCACCAAAAGAAAATTAATGGTTTGGAATGGCCCAGCCAGAGCCCAAACCTAAATTCAATGGAAAATCTGTGGGGTGACTTGAAGAGGGCTGTGCACAAGAGATGCCCTCGCAACCTGACAGATTTGGAGCACTTTTGCAAGGAAGAGTGGGCAAATATTGCCAAGTCATTATGTGCCATACTGATAGACTCCTACCAAGAAGACTGAATGCTGTAATTAAATCAAAAGGTGCTTCAACAAAGTATTAGTTTAAGGGTGTGCACACCTGTGCAACCAGCTTATTGTACATTTTTTATTTTTTATATATTTTTTTCTCCTAACAGATTTATTTTTCAATCGAATTGTACAGGTTATAGGTCACATTAAAAGGTGGGAAAAGTGTTGAAATGATTTATTGTGGTCTCATTTTTTACATCCCAAAAACCTGGCATTTTAACAGGGGTGTGTACACTTTTTATATCCACTGTATATAAATTAATATAGATATAATAAAATAATGGCAGGGTATTAGTGTCAGTAGAATAAGGCATTGACAATCAAGTTGATAAACTTATTTTTAAGCTCCAGCTGACAAATATAGTTAAAGTCCCATCAAGAATATCTCTTTGTTGGGCAATCATTCCCTATCAGAGTGAAAGCTACTTAACTCAGATCAAAATATATACGAAAACATAAAAATAATAAGAAAAAGGCATTTATGTTGTGGTGCTAGAAGTTCTGTATTAATAAAGTGAGTTTGCTGCCATGACATTCTTTTACTTTAACTCAGATCAAAACTTGACATCCTCATGTATTTTGTCTGTCTGACTCAGTGGTCAGTGTCAGGTCATTACCATCTTTCAATTACAGCCTTCATCCCTAATGCTTAGCATCCTACATTTCATTTTATAAATAGAGTCAAACTCTGCTAGGAAGACCTTAAAGTTTCTAGAAAGATATTTCAGAGGCAGAGTTAAACAGTAAGTAAATTCATCTGCTGTCACCGAAGGAGAGAGATCCAAAAAAGGTTGCAAACGACTTTCAAAATGTTTCCAACATCAGTCAAGCAAGCATTAAAGAGAATGAAAACATCCTATGTGACAAGAAGTTTAAGTCTTGGCAGCACTACAAATTTTATGTTCAAGTTAGGATATCGATTAAAAACAGTGAGTGCTTTTGGGAATTACCCCCATTTTGGCCATACTGGATCTCATGTGCTGTGCATTATATTTTTAAGGGCCTGTAATGTTTTCATTGTTAACATTTCTCCCTCATAAAAACATTTTTTAGAATGTGGGAAATTACTAATATAAAACCCTTGCTAAAACAAGAACCTCATACATGTTAAAGTTAATTGCCATTGTTGTCTCTAACAAAATCTGAACTCCTATGGGCACCAATAAGAAGTTATTTAGAAATGGGTGTGGCATTAATACTATAGTACTGCCCCCTTACAAATTTGAAACTGAGATCTAGACCCACAGAAAGTTCATAGATGTTAATTTTCCTGACCTCGCTAAGCCATTTGATTCAGAAAAACCAACACAAGTTTCTATCCAAAGTAGCCTTCTATGGTTTTGATAATCTGAAATTACAGTATTTCACCACCTATTTACAGAAAATACATGTTTGTTTTAAAAGTGATGAGCCTAAAACTTAAATATCTGTTAACTAGGGCTAGGTGCTGTGTGATACTTTGCATCTGGGACTCGGGCTACTAGCAAATGATGTGCATCTGCAAGTAGGACGCACCATTCAAAACAAACCATGCTTTTTATTTTACCCATTAAGAAATTATTTAGAAGCTATACACCATTAGCAGCCACTTTAAGTCAAGAAGGAAAAGTTGTTGCGATACTACAGTAAATTCACACAAAAGGTAAAACCAAGCAGCCTCTTGTTTAAAAATGTAAAAAACTGTTTAACTGATGAAAATAAAACCTGAATCTTATTACTCACAATAGCTAATACTGTACTTTAAAGTGACTTATGTTTATCCAATGTATGTCAATGTAGGCTGTTGTTGTTTGTCTTTCGGCTTTTCCCAGTAAGGGGTTGCCTCAGCGGAATTCCGGTCCGCTAATGATTGGCAGTAGATTTTTACAAAAAGCCGAGGTGCCAGCTCGACGCCCAACCTTCAATGAAGGCAGGCCCATTTACGCACGCATATCTTTCGAACGCTACCCCACCGTGGAGAGGACATGCAGACTCCACACAGAAGGCACTCCCAAGCCCAGCTGAGAATCGAACGGGAGAACCTCTTGCTGTGAGGTAACAACGCTACCTCTGTACCACTATGTCAATGTAGGTACATTACAATATTGCAGGATTTGATTTATACTCATGTACTTTATTGAAAGTTTTTTTTTTTTCAATCAGACTTTCCTGATCATCAGATAGAAATAATCACAAATAATCTGAAATATGTGATAACGCATCTTTCTTTTTACATTCTATTTGCCCCTTGTAATTTCAGTTAAGCACTACATACAAACAGCCACATTAATTCAAAGGTCACCAGTCATTTTTATTTAACATTTTCTTCATTTCTGACAGAAAAACCCAGTTAAGCAGTTCTAACTGCAGTGATTGCTCGGGTCTTATAACGTGATGCATTCACTTGTAAAGTACTGGGTTTCAAGTCACTTTCAACTCAAAGCAAACATTTAATGCTGTTAAACTGAATTTCTGCAATGCCTTTAACATCTCAGTTGACATAATGTAGTATACATACCGATACAGGCTGAACTGTCAGACATGGAAAGATTGTAATTAAGAGCTTACACATTTTCTGTTACTTCCAACTAACTTGTAAAACTGTTACACAGCTTAACATCCTTCATCAAGCTAACCTGTATTAACAGGAGACGGATGTGACAGAAAAGCTTTGAGACCTTTTCAGTGACTTGAGAGAAAATGATCGGGACAGTGAAGGGTAGTGACATAGTAGTAGGTTATACACGAAAAGTATCATTAGAAAACTGACGCTAAGGGCTGTAATACATCAGGTTAATTTGGTTAGTGTAATACAGATATGTTTACATTTAAGAAAATTCACACAATATTTGTGCAATTTATTCCCTAACCAGAAAAACCTTAATTCATTACATTCAAGTGACACCTCCAAGTACATTTGCAGTTAACCCCTACTGATGCCTCTAAGCGTCAAATATTGTTTGTTCATACTTGCACCAATAATTCCAAAAACATGCTATGTACAAGGTTTTTAAAGATTTCATCTTAAAGCTTAAACAATGGCAAACTCAGCTACATTAATATCTGACCTCTGTCTAGTGCAGGTAAATAGATATTAACTGTTGTTTTTATGATATTAATTTGTGTAGCTACAATTTTCACATTTTTCTAAATATCTCAAAAAACAAGTAATAGAGGCAGAATTCCTTAGCCTCATGTGAAAACTCTCAGCTAGATGAATAAAATGTTGCTGAAAGTACGTGTCTAACTTGAGTGGTTGCTGAGATATTGTAAGTTGTTTACAAATTACTACAAATGTAACAGTTAGGGTGTTTACTGTGACTTATAAAATTTTGTTTAAGACACGGAACCTAAAAAATACTACCACTATAAAAATATTTTGTGCTGAAGAGTTTGCCATTTACACTTCTTTCAGAACCCCTATGGTTCCAGAGATATGAACATTTGTTTGAAATGTGAGGACATAATTTGATTCTGTTAAAAGGCTTAGGATCCGCCCAATAGAAGTTACAGTGCAAACTTCCTGAGCTCCAATGAAGTGAATGGGTTAAGTGAAAAACGTTACATGAAAGCTATCATCTTTTAACTGTGAAAGCATTAGCAGAATGAATGTCAGTGGAATGAACTTTGAACAAATCAAACACTACCTGTGGTACCACATAAAACGCTCTGCTATGACACACTGTGAATGACATTGTTTTCTTGGAAAGTTATTTTTTGTCCATAATGTCATTACAAGGGACAGTTACATTGTGATTCACATTGTGGAACTATTAACATGAGATTCAGATGAAGAGAAGGACCACTAATGAATATATCAGAATAAGCTATAGTATTGCTCAGCATATCATATTCTGCTAGTAACTATTTTGCCTTCAGCAACTGACCTTCAGAAATGATTAAACATTAGTCAAATCTTACAAACATGGGAATGATAATACTACATGAAAACCAAAAACAAGTAAGATAAAAATACAGGGTAGTAAAGTAAAAATGAGACACTGGCACTTCCCCATCTACCTGTTGAAAACAGAGGAATTTAAGGAATGGGTAGAAGGTATTCAGGAGTTATTAAGGAAGACAGAAGCTATAGCCAGATAAAATGCAAGTGGAATTTAAAAACAGGGTAGGAAAAAAAGACATGTAGTTACGAATTATTTAAAGTGGATGACAAAAGTCAAAGTATTGCAGAGAAAGAGGAATCTCACAGATCAAGAGGAGGCACAATTGCAGATTGCTAAAGAGAAAATAAGGGAGCACCTGGACAATATGCATATAAGGTTAGAAAGACTGCTGTGAAGCAAACGTTTTTTGATAACTCCAAACCATAAAAACTTTTAGTACACAGACGTAAGCAACAGAAAGTGGAAAGGGTCACTGCCAAGTTTAGGGAGACTATAACAAGAAAAATAACCAGAGATCCTGTAGAAGTATTAGAGTTATTTCGGAATTTTTTTGAAAATTTGTATAAAAAAGAAAAACTGGTATATCATGAAAAAGCATAAACTGAAATATTTATGGAAGACTTAAATATGCCATGGTTAAAGGTAAATGAGGCTCAACGATAAACAGTTAAAACAGGAGACAAGAGATAAAAATCATGATCTATACCCAATCTGCAGGAAAGTCTCCATGAAGAGATGGTATTCCAGTGGAAGTTTGGAAGCTGGGGGGAAGAAAGTGATAAAGATCTGAAAGGTTTTAACAGTATTTTAAAAGGAGGGGCAGCACCAACACTCTTGAAAAAAGTTGTGGTGCCTGTTACACCTAAAGATTGTAAAGATCCAACTTCATTATAGGCCCATTTGAATTTTAAACCATGATCATAAACTGTTTATGTCTACAACAGCTAAAAGAATGGCAAATGTGTTCCCAAATTTGACAGATATGGATCAATGTGTTTTTGTGAAGGGGGCAAACATTTGATAACATAACTAAAACAATGATAATCCAGAGGGGAAGGAGAATGTAAGAAAATGCTGCAGCTGTTGGTGGTCTTTATGCAGAAAAAGTATTTGATTGAGTAAGCTGATAGTTTATAAGGACGGCAATAGAAGTATTTGAATTCCCTGATACAATATTCAGGTTAATTAGGATATATGAGGGATCTGAGGCAAAAAGTCAAAGTGGGAGGGTTTCTCTCTGATGAGGTATGTCTAAACAGAAGAACCAAGCAGGGATGCCTTTTCCCCCATCTGCATTATACTTAGAATAATTGGCAAAATCAAAGAAATAATTAGTATGGTATTAAAGAAAAGTTAGCTGTATTTGCAAATTATACTATTTTGTACCTGATGGCAGAAAAGGACATTTCAGTGTTGTGGAACGTTCTGAAACATTTACATTTTTGAGGATATAAAATGAATGAAGAAAAAACAAATGCTATAGCTCTAAATAATGTACCCATACATGAACTGGTTCAGCAATACCCATATTTAATTGGACATGATAAAATTAAATACTTAGGAGGACAGGTTAAAAAAGATTATGTTATGGCAGCTAAGGACATGTGGGAAGAGATTAAACAAAAGATGATAAAAAAACTGAGAAACTAAAATTTTTTTTTATGGACATTGATAGCAAAACACAAGCAGCAAAAATATTTTTAGTCCCTTTAGTTTTATACACAGGTCAGGCATATTTTTAATCAACCAGAGGAAAAGTTATGGATAGTAATTAATAGAGACTTGAAGGAATTTATCTGGTAGGGCAAGAGTCAAGTGGGATAAGCTGATCCTTCTAGTAGAAAAAGGTGGTTTAGGATTAACTGATTTGAAGGGATATTTTAGAGCTACACAGTTAAAAGTTCCTATACATAACACAAACAAAAACCTGCAGTTCAAAGTGAAAAGGGATGACAATGATGATGAAGCAGGGAGAAATTCAAGAAATAAGGAGAGACTGGGATTATAGCTGTCAATCTTTAAGAAGGACAACAACACTTGTACAAAATATTATATTTAAAAAGTAGCAGGAAATATTCTAAGAAGTAAGCCAACACTGGTATGGAAAAAGGAGTTTCTTCCAATAGAGATGACTGCAATTAGGTGTACAGAGAACAGGCAAGGGGGGGGGGTTACTAGAGGAAACTGGCAAAGAAACCAAGGTACTGGGAACAAAAATTAGAAAGGGAACAGTAGTAGAATGGGAAGTTGCCAGGAAGACATTTGGACTGCAGGCTAGAGACTGCCTTTCGTACCAGGGAATGATATCAGAGAACAGGCAACGGGAAAGAGTTAGAGGAATTCTAAGTGAACTGGCAGAGTTTTTAGTTGAATCAAGAACAGAAGCTGCTGTTAAAAAATGGATAATTAGCACAGCATATAAAATATTACACTAACTATAGGAACCAATCACAGGAGGTTAGAAAATACTGGAGATAGAGATTAAATAAATAATTCACAAAGAAACAATGGGAGGACATATGCATGGCACCCAAATATTCAACAAAGTCTAAAAGATTTAGGATTTTTACATGGGTGTGTTTGCATTGGTATTTTTATACCAAAACGGACTCAAAGAATTTTTCTTCGGGTAGATGGCAAATGCTGGATGCATGATTGGGATGAAAGAGGTAACTGGGAACATATGTTTTGGAAGCAGAATGACCTGACAGACTTTAAATATTCCCTACAGAGTACTCTGTCAGCAATACTGGGTGAGCAAATGAATGCAACTAAAGAAATATTTTTTTGAGTTGGGATACAGGATCTGAATTGCCTAGTTATAGTAAGGACTTGTTCCTTTTAATTCAGGTAAATGGTAAAAAAGCAATTACAAGAAAATGGAAATCAAAGTCTAAACCAGCCATATTTCAAGTACTGAATATTGTAACAGAGATAAAAGAAATGGAAGTGGGATCTTTATAAAGGGGTAGGAGAAAATTGCATAAAAATGTGGAAATTGTGGTAAACTAGTGATTCCCTGCCAAGGGCAGCATGACATCAAGCCAGTATACCAAAGCCTTTAGGTTGCGTTAAGGTATGTTGTACATCACACATATGCTCCTCATGTAACATAGGGCATAAATGTGATGTCTGGATGCACCACCCTCAGAAATGAAGGCCCCAGAAGAAATGCCACTCCAAGGAGAAGAGAGGAAATCAGGACATCCAGAAGAGAAATGGGCCAGGGGGTGGAGGGAGGGAGCGAATACTGCAACAGTGAAGAGAAGGGCATCTACCATTATGCTAAGAGTTTACACAACTGTACCATGTCCTTCCATTTCACTGTTGTAGTATTCATTACATTAGGGGGCATGCCAAAGCTCAGGAAGAACAATTAACCGGTAAAGAACGTTAGCCACCTCTGTGTCTTGAGACGCTCTCCCTCAAAAGCAGTTCCAGATATTGTCAAAAAATCTCGGCAAAGTCCACAGCAGCAATCCAATAATTTTATAATACAAATACAGCAATAATCCAACAGTTAAGCGCTTTCACTTGCTTCACAGCAAGCTTAATCAGAACGCTGAAAAATGAGCCTACTAACTTTTAAATAAACTTTTTGGTGTCAAAACCAAACTGTTTGAATACTTTCCTTTAAAGAGATATTGCAACAATATGTCAAAATACAACTGGCAATAAACTGATGTTAACACTTACATCTCAAATGATCATAATCACAAAAATATATATGCAAAGCATATAAAATTAAAATTAAAATAAAATTAAACATCCAATAAGTGACACGTGCAAACAATATATAAATAAGTATAAAACTAATAAAATATGACGTTCTAACTCCTACTATATATAATTTTCTATTGAATTGTCCTATGTACATTACTGAACATGTAACATATATAGATATAAATATTGTTGAAAATAATCAACTCAGAAATATATAAAAAAAAATACATATGTAATGTCTATATAGTTTGAATATAGAATACATTATAGTATAGTGTGAAAGACATCACACAAATCTATAACTACCTGTAAAAAACTAAATGTATACTAATATAGTCTAATGTGAGTGCACATGGACCCAAATTATACTTGAATACTGTATAAGGTTGTCAATCCATAGCTAATAAGGGTTTAATGGAGATGACATCATTCAGTCCTAGTGAATTAGAAGAATCCAAAAATACTTGCCACCAGTATTCTTTGTAGGACAGCAGTCCTTTAAAATCTCCCCCCTTAACATCTATTGAAACACTGTCTACTATAGCAAAATTTAAATAGTGTCTGTCACCACACTTTTTAATGTGTCTGTACAATGCATTTTTTTCCATCTTTGGTTTTGATACTGTATAAATGTGCATATATGCGCTTTTTAAATTTCCTTTCAGTTTTTCCTATGTAAAAACTGGGGCATATCATGCATTTAGCCAAATATATAATCATTTTGGTGTTACAATTTCCCTGTTTAAACCTAATTCTTGTTCTATTTACATTCTCCAACACAATACTATTTTCCTGAAATATTGTGTTACATTGATTACAATTTCCACATTTTTTAGTATGAGTGTTATGAGACCCTATGTTCAAATTGCTTCTCTCTAAGGAGTTCTTAATATTATATTCCATCTTAAACACAAATTGTGGTCCAGTCCTTAATATTCTCACTAATTGTTCATCAATTGAAATGATGTTCCAGCTTTCTATCATGATCTTCTTTACTTACCCACATATGGTCCATACTCAAGCACACATCTTTTGCCATATGATGAACTGTCAACCAAGATGTGATGGGTTGTTCCATCATCCGCCCCAACCTCATTGTTAGCTCCCAACAGAGGTTTATATTTGCTTCCCCATTCTTTGATAACTACTTGACTAACTCTAGCCATCATCTTAGCATCATACCCTCTGTCCTTGAACAAAGCCATAATAAATGCTACTTCCTCTAACATGTCATCATATGTAGAAGTCATCCTTATAGCAAGAATAATCTGCCCTTTGTAAATATTGGTGAATTTGCTCCTGGGATGATTACTGGTAAATTCTAAGTAGCTATTAGAATATGTATTTTTTTCTGTAAATTCTTGATTTCAATCCTGTTCCTACTTTGGAAACAAATGTGTCTAGGTATGGTACACCATATTCATTTCTAGATGAAGTGAATTTCAGATAGCTACTACTCTGATTTAAATAGTCTAAAAATTGATCCAGTATGATACTACAACCTTTCCATAAGATACAAATGTCATCTAGGTACTGTGAATAATATTTGATATATTTCATATATACACTACTTAACACTTTAGTCTCCTCCCAGTCAAGCATAACCAGATTGGCATATATGGGAGCACAAGCTGCTCCCATAGCTACGCCTCTGGTTTGCCTGAAAAGTTCACCCTCAAATTGGATGTAATTATGTTCTAATACCAAAGACATCATATCCAATAATAAACAAGCATTGTCCCAGTCTAAATCCGCAAGTTTATGTATACTATTGGCAAATGCCTCTAGTCCTTCAATTTTGGGGATGCATGAAAATAGATCTATCACATCTATAGTGACGAAAAGCATGTCCTCACTCCAAGATAGGGTGGGATAATTTTTCAAAAATTCCCATGAGTCCTTGACCATATGTGGGATTTTTTTTGTAGATGTGTTTTAAATAGACATTAATAACTTGAGCCCATGGGAAATGTTTTTGATTTACTCCCAGAAATGATTGGCCTAAATGGGGGGTTCTCTGTGTCTTTATGGACTTTGGGGATCCCAACTACAGATGCAAGCTTAGGATGTTCAACTTTAATAAAATTATAAGTGGCCATCATTATTCTATTCTCAATCAAAAATTCTTCCTGATGTAAATCAATTCTTCTGTAGGCAATATTAATTTCATTCACAGTTGCATTTTGACATATTGCTGCAATATCTCTTTAAAGGAAAGTATTCAAACAGTTTGGTTTTGGCACCAAAATGTTTATTTAAAAGTTAGTAGGCTCATTTTTCAGCATTCTGATGAAGCTTGCTGTGAAGCAAGTGAAAGCGCTTAACTGTTGGATTATCGATGTATTTGTATAATAAAATTATTGGATTGCTGCTGTGGACTTTGCCGAGATTTTTTGACAATATCTGGAACTGCTTTTGAGGGAGAGCGTCTCAAGACACAGAGGTAGCTAACATTCATTACCGGTTAATTGTTCTGTAGTTCAAGAACGTTTAAAGCTCAGGAAGAAGGACTAGCAAAGCTCTCTAGGAAGCCATCAAGGATGGCCCTAGCAAAACCAGCTCTAGCTCTGGAAATTCCATCCAACTTGTACTGCTTGGAAAATGTATGCATAGAAGTCCAGGTAGCTGCCTCAAAAATAGAGTTAGTATCCAAACCTTGAAAAAACTACCAGAAGAACCCACAGCTCTAGTAGAATGAGCCTAATTAAAGAACAAAGGCTCTTACCATGAAAGGAATAACAAAAAGAAATGGCTTTAGACATCCAAGAAGAAATAGTTTGCTCGGACGCAGCCAGTCCTAAAGATCTAGGATGAAAAGAAACAAGGAGCTGATCAGATTTACAAACAGTGTTAGTCTTATCTAAATAAAATTTGAGTTGTCTATGCACATCCAACGTGTGCAGCACCTTCTCACTAGAAGATTGTAGAGAAGGGAAAAAAAGTGGGCAAATGAACAGACTGATTAAGGGACAACTCATTTATCACCTTGGGCATAAAAGAAGGATTAGTGCAAAGGGACACCCTGTCCTTATGACAAACCAAAAAAGGAGAACAAGCCATAAGGGCTTGAAGCTCAGACACCCATCTGGCATTAGTAAGGGCTAACAAAAATACAGTCTTCCAAGCGCAATGTTGCAAGGTAGCTGAAGCTACAGGCTCAAAAGGAGCCTAGGTCATTTTTTCCAAAATAAAATTAAAATCCCAGTGAGGAGGAACGAGCTTCCTCGAAGGCCGAATATGTAGGACGCCTTCAAGAAACAGTTTTGCTTCAAATCTAGAAGTTAAAGGCGGTGATAAAGGCAGACAAGCAGATAGCTGATAAGTGGGATTTAACAGAAGAATAAGCCAACCCAGCATACAGCAGTTCATACAGATGAGAAAGGAAGAAAGGAACATCTACAAAAAGGGAATCCAGGTTACAAGAAAGGCAGCAAACATAAATAAAAAACAGAAAAACTAGTAGACTTAAAACTTGGTTGATGAGCTCAGTCACAATAATATCCAAAAATCATGAAACCCAGGTAGTGTTCTAAAGCAACAGGCCTTTATTCGTCACAGACATGCAATCGTTAGTAACAAAAAATCATAAATCCTTTACAATGTTAAACATATCAGCTTTTATATACTTAGAAGTAGGTATGAAAAATATATGTATTGTTTACTTTTAAACCAGCATATTCATGGCAAACATTATAAACTGGGCCGTAAAAGTGAATTTAAGAACAGCAAGTGCCCACCCCCACACACACTACTACTGATTAGAACAGACTAAATCCTAGTTAAGGAAAACACTACCTATCAATTTGCAACCCACATTCCAAAATCAGGTATTAAGAAAAGCACAACATACATATAAAAAGACTGGCATTTAATACATATGGATGGATGTTTATTAGATATTATTACACAGACATACTGTGGTGGTGTTGCTGCGGTAGCGTTGTTGACTCGCAGCAAGACGTTGTCCATTCAATTCTCAGCTAAAGCGTCTTCTGCATGGAGACATGCGTGAAGGGGCGTACCTTCATTGAAGGTTGTGCGTCAGAGCTGGTAACTTGGCACATAAAAATCTTCTACCAATCATTAGCGGACCGGAGTTCCGCTGTGGTGACCCCTAACCGGAAAAAAGCCGAAAGACCCAAACATTACACAGACATACATTTAAATTTATAGTGTTCTAATTAAATAATGCTTTATACTTAGATAGCTGTATTGCATCTATCTAGTTAGCTCTTTTTACTTATTTACCTATGTATATGATTTTAGTTCTTGTCACAGAGCTGATGAAGACTTATTGCCTTAGCCGAAAGTGATTTTAGTTACAAATTAGTCTTTTTATATGTATGTTATGCTTTTCATAATACCTGATTTTGGAATGTGAGCTGCAAACAGATAGGTAGTGTTTTCCTTAAAGGACAAAAACATGATATTAAAGCAGATTGCTCAACCTGCTGTCTATTTTAGTCCCTGTTCATTGATACAGCCTCGAGAAATCAAACATGCAGCTTTAAAAACTAATCCACTGAACTGTTTTCCCTTTTTGGCTTCCCTACCTTTCCGTACTGTTTTACATTCACTTTGAAAACCAAGTTGAAAAACCTCTAGCTGGCTCTGAAATGATGATGTCACATTTGTCAGAGTTCTTGCTCTAGCTACCAGGAAGTTTCCTCCCCCCAAAGTGATGTAATCCCCACCTGATTTACATGCTGTATAGAATAGCCAGTGGACCTCCCAAATTGTGATGTCAGAGCTGCCTTGCCCAGCCCACTCTTAACCTAGCAAAAATGTCAAACTATAATCTCACTTTTCTGAAGAGCCCTACCGATATGTGACAAAGTACAGGATGAGCACAGTAACAGCTGCAAAAACTAAGAACATAAATTTGCAATGACCATGTGTAGACAATAATTGCATGCTTTTACATAAGAAGCAAGTAATCTCCGTGGTATTCCCGAAGTCTCTAAACAACCCACTAAAGTGTAGTGGGTCCAAAAACAAAACAGTGCAAGAAACTTCTCTGTGTGGAAGATTTTCAGTCCATATATTTCTAGTTAATCACTGTATATTAATCAGATCAGACAATAGTAGTAGAAGTAGTGAACTTAAACTCGTCAAGTCAAAACAAAACAAAAAATAATAGAAAATATATAATTGTACAGCATTACTAAGTATTCGAAAGTAATCTAAGCATGGCAGGCAGTCTGTTACCAGTCGAAAATCCTTTAAGTACACAGACAAGCTATCCAAGTAAAACAAAAATAGAGTAATAATTTCTTCTTTTAAGCTTTCTAAATATATATATTTTTTATCAGGCATGGGAGTGGTTTATTGTGCTGTAAAACAAAGTGTTATTGGTACACATGTTAAATTCACATCCCTTCCCCCATCAGTGTGACATTCGAGCTGGTCCTGCCCTACTTAGTAGCTGTCATAATATATGACCCTTATGTACCTCTTATTTAACCAGATTATTAAGTAGATTATTAAGTTTGTGATTTTATCTAAGACAATATACTACATGGCTGGAAATATATCAACCTTAGTTCATTTGGCAATCAAAAAATATATATAAATATATACACATACATTTTGCATGAAAAAATCAATTTCTATTTTCATAGCCTATTGTTAACAAAGATCGCTTTTGTCCTTCTAGACTTCTTCAGGTCTGTGTACAAGAACCCTAAAAACAATCTATAAAAATATATATAATTGTATAATTAGTTAGTATTGTTACTACACATCTTGAATAAAGTGGAAAAAATAACCAGACAAAAATAAAAATAAGAAAAAATGTATGCATGATGATGGAAACAAAATATACACTTAAATTTCAACTGATTTAAAATGGTATTTAAAACCAATTTGTAGAATAAAATAAAATAAAATCCAATTAGTCATGTAAACAATGTGGCAATTTTCTAAGTTCCAGTGCACTTTTAATTGAACAGTAGTAGTTTAGTTGAGGCTTCCTAAAAGAGTTCAGCTTTAATTGCCACATGAGTTCATGTTTCTCCATAATAATCTGGATGTCTCCTTCAAGATCACCCATGTCTATGCAATCCAGGATCTGGAACTTAAAACCTGTGTGTCTTTTATGAAGAGAAAGGTGTTTGGCTAGTATTTCATGTCATCTGTCAGAAATCCGCTCTGGATGCAAAAATAATGTACTAGCCAAACAACTTTCTTTTCATAAAGGAATACTGCAGGACTCTAAGCAAGTCCTCAAAAAAAAAACAAAAAAAAACAGTATCTATGTAAAATCCAAATCCAAATCCTATCAGTGATGCAAGTTGTATGCCCCCTGTCCAGTGGTGGAGGAGGCTAATACAGAAGAATGGCCTCTAGCTGGGATGTCATCAAGGATACAAACAACCCTAATGGCTATCTGAATGATGGTCCCACCTAACAGTTCTCATTATAGCGGTTCTTGAGTACGGGGAATGATCTCCACCACTACGGAATGAATGGGCTCTAATCAATAAGAGAAGGCTTGATGGTCAGCAGGCATGAGAAGTAAAACTTAAATAGAAAAATACCTCCCTATAATTCTCCACCTTAATAGGCATTACCACTTACATAAATATCGTTCTTATTCTAAGCTACTATGATCATATAATGAAAAAAGCTGGATGTAACCACTGGTAAAAAAACACTAACCATTGTTTGAATTATGGCAGTTTTCAAATTACAGGACTATTTTATGTCCAAATTATTTGAAATAGAATTAGGCAAGATTTTGGGAGAATCCTGTTGAATTCTGAACAGGACTTTTTGAATGAGAGGAGGGGGGGACAAAAAGAAACAACCCCTTCCAAGAAAAAGGGAGTCCACCTTCTAAACCAGAACACCTGGGACTCTGGCACAAAACAGAGGAAGTTGCCTGTTCAGAGGGGGAGGCAAAAAAATCCATCTGAGGAGTACCCCACTGGTGGACAGTGTCCAGAAACGGATCTACCTTAGTAGATCGACATGTTAAAAGAGTGAACACGAATTAATCGACGCCAAAAGATCGCAAGTCACTTCACCGATGCCAGATCGACAGTGCACAAACACGACATCGCATACACCCGACACATCATACCAACAAACAAAACAAATCCCCTATCCAAAACCCACACACACAACACAAGCACACCAAAATCCTTACAAACACTAACCCATACATACACAACTATCTACAACCCTAACCCAAACCCTTACCCTAAGGTCCGTCACTATCGCACACTCACCTAACCCGCGCCCTAACCCTAACTCACTGATCCCACCCCTACCCCTACAGACCACCAACATCGCACACATACCTTACTCGCACCCTAACCCTAACTCACTTATCCCACCCCTACCCCTGCAGACCACCAACATTGCACACTTACCTTACTCGCACCCTATCGTCCATCACTACCGCATACTTACACATCCTTTCCCCATCGCAGTGTTCTCAGCGTCGGTGTCTTCCTCTGTCGGTCTTCTGCCTTGTCGATCTTCTGGCATCGGTAAAGTGACTTGCGATCTTCTGGCGTCGGTTAATTCGTGTTCGCTCTTAACATGTCGATCTACTAAGATAGATCCCCAGAAACACATCCCTGTGAAGCATCCATTCATGGGATTGAGTTATCTACCTGCTCAGAGTATCTGCTGTAATGTTCTAGCATGAGAGAATGTAAACTGCCTATAGAATCAGTTGTTACTGAATTGCAAGTTCCCACACTAGGAGTGCCAGCCAGCAAAGATGATACTATCTTGCCCCCCCCCCCCCCGTTTACATACCACATCACTCTGGTATTGTCTATAAACACCTTGAGAGGTCTTGGGGAGAAGAGAGGATGAAAAACATGTAGAGCCACCAGAACCCCTACACCTTTAGGGAGCCAAATGCTGGTCCTCCCCATCCTACATCTGAAGCATCTGTGAACAGATACTAGGAGGGAAGAAGTGGATTAATAGGGAGCCCTGGATTGACAGTCAACTACTGAATCCACCACTGAAGTCCCTTCTTGAGACAAGGTAGAAGAGATACTACAAATCCAATGGGAAGAGCATGCTTGACTTGACTTCAGAAACCACTGAAACTTTCTCCTGTGAAGTTTGGCCAGAGGGAGCATAGGAATAGTGGAAGCCATAAACCCTAGAACTCTCAGAAATTCCCTGGCTGTTAGTAAAGCCAGAGGAAGAAGGGACTGAAAAAAGGAAATGAGAGTTAGGGCCTTAGGAGGAGGCAGGGAAGCCAGAGGAAGAAGAGACTGAAAAAAGGAAATGAGAGTTAGGGCCTTAGGAGGAGGCAGGGATGCCAGCATAGGCAAAGTCTGGATCCTGCACCACAGAAAAATGTGATCTTGAAGAAGCGTTAAAAAAGACTTTTTGAAATTTATAGTAAACCCCAGGTTCGCAGAAGAGAAATGGCAAAATGGACATTTTGCAATAAAGTCTCTGGAGAGGATGCCTGAAACAGATCATCGCCTAAGTAGGGAAAAATTGGGATCCCCTGTAGCCTGGAAAATGCAATCACAGGAGCAAGGCATTTGGTAAATACACTTGGGATAGCAGAAAGTCTAAAGGGCAAAGCAGAGAACTGAAAATGCCAGGAAGCAATAGAGAAATGCAAAATCTTCCTGGAAATGGAGATTAGTTGGGATATGGAGATATGCATCCTTGAGATCCACAGACACAATATAAGTCCAAGGAAGCAAAAGTGGGAAGAAAGTCTGAAGGGACAACATTCAAAAAGAGGGAACCTTCAGAAATGTACTGCGAACAGAGACGTCTATAACTGGTCTCCAAGTACCCTCTTTCCTGAGTACAAGAAACATTCTGGAGTAAAACCACCTCTCCCTGTGGGAAACTGCAACTTCTTGAAAAATACCCTGAGTCAAGAGATCCCAAAGCACCCCTGGAAAGGACGGCTATTCCTTTGGGGGATGAGGTATTTCCATAAAAGGGAGAAAAGATTTCCAGACCATGAAATACCCTTGGCAGATAATGGACAGAATCCAAGAGTTCTGAGTAATCTTTAACCAAAGAGAGAAAGGGGAAGAGAATGAGGAATGTGGCTGGGAAGAATAGGATAGTCAGACAGCAGCTGGCTTATCACGAAAAGGTGACTTCTGAGGCACAGAAGTCTGAGTAGCTTTAGCAGGAGGAGCCTGCTTCCCATCTTTCTTGCCCTTGGGGGAGGAAGAGATTGCCTATGAACAAAGGCTGGCATATTGGGGTAATTTCTCTGCAACTTCAGTACAGGAGAGACAAAAACATGTTTTAAGTTGCTGTAAGGTCTTGCCCTTATCTTGAAGGGACTTAAAGCAGCAGCAGCTTTACCAAACAACTGTTTATTATCCAGAGGAGCAGCCATCAACTTAGCCTTAACATCATCAGGCAAAGGTTGAAGCCCAAGCCAAGAATATCTCCTCATCACAGACCCAAAGGCAGCAGCCCTAGAGGAAGCATCTGTTGCACCATAGCTACACCTGATGGAATGACGAGCCATCTGGGAGGAAGTCCTTAACAGGGAAAGAGCAGAAGTCTTCCCTTCAGAGTCTGGAAGATCACAAATTACCTGACAGGTCTGGGAAAGAAGAGCCAGCATGTAGCTGAGCATATGGGTCTGATAATTAACAGTTCTAAAATCTAAAGTAAAAGATGTATAACCCTTCTTACTTAACTTTTCCATGGCTCTGCTATCTTTATCAGCAGGCAGTAGTTTAGGAGAAGGTAGCAATTGAGATGGCCTGTCAGAAGCCACAGACACCACCGAGGGGTCAGCAGATGGGTACTTGTAAAGAAATGCACAGTCCTCAGGCACCCTATAAAACCTATCAGGTTTCTTGGGGGCTGGTAGTCAGGAGCCTTAGAAGCACTGGAAAAGGCATCCTAAAAGGCAGCCAAAATAGAAGAGAATGCAGAAGGTCTGAGAGAATCCATCTGCAGGAGTTCATATTACCTTTTCTGTACTTCAGAAACCTGAGCACAATCCCATTTTTAAAAAATCCATCATTTTAGAGACTGTCCCCAAAATTTCCTTAAAAGGAGTATCAAAACTAGTAGATTCCTCTTCCGCAGACCCATAATCTAAAGGAGAAGGAATCTGAGAGGAGTAGGCAAGGGATTCCTCATCTGAATCCACCTCCTCCACCTCATGGGAACCCTGTTGCCTGGGTATTTTAAGGAGAGTACAGGACCAAGGAGCAGCTGAAATAGAAACTCCCTGAGGAGGTTTTGAAGCCAAAGCATTAAACAACTCCTGAGTGAAATTCTGCAATTCACTCTGTGGGTCCTTAGGAGCTGGAGTAATACGTTTAGTTTTCTGCAGTTTCTTCAAGGGGATGCCCACCTTATAAAAGGGATCTGACCTCTGATGGCATTCAATAATTGTAGTAGGGATTTCTTCTCTGAACATTTGAGGAGCACACCTAGGCCCCTCGGAAATAATCAGCCACGGTTCCCCCTGAGAATCCAATGCAAATGTCTGCAAGGCCTGCATGGATGTGCAAATGTCTGCAAGGCCTCCATGGATGTGCTTAAGGTCAGACCCTTACCGGCCTCTAAACTGTTCTTAGCCGAAGAATCCAACGATGGAACCAGATGAACCTCCAGGCTTTCACTTGTCTCACAAGAGACAACATCCAACAGAGAATGAACAGCAGAAGAATCCAGCCTAGATTTCTCGGCCTCCTCCTTCTTCACAGACAGCTGTCCCTTGAAGAGGAAAGTTCTTTCCACTGTGTCTTTAGCTAAGAGCTTAAGAAGCTGATTCTCCAGATACAAAGCCAAAGAAAAAAAGGCTACTATGGAGCATCTTGGGAACAAAGGCCTGACGGACTGAACAGGACATCTGGTCGTGGGAAGCACCAAGGTAAAACAAGCATTGCTCATGATGGTCTTTATGGGGAATCTGGCACTTAACCTTCTTGGATGACATGAAACCCCACAAGCAACAAAAAAATAAAAAGAAAAATTATATACAATAAACCGCAATGGGGCACTAATCTGCAACAGACTGGTGAACCCGTAACAGAATGGGTGTTCAGACAGATTATCAAAAGATGGCGTTCAGACTGACAGCAAAGAAGTTCTTGAAGTTGGTACATCTGAACAGCAAAGAAGTTCTTGAAGTTGGTACATCTGAACACCACCTTTATGCCCTATGATAAGTGAGGAGAATGTATGATGTACCTTAAAAGCAACCTAAAGGAGTTGGTGCTCTGGCCGAACAACAGGCTCCCCTTGGCAGGGGATCCCTACTGTAATATGCATGCTGCAACAGTGAAATGGAAGCACATCAATGGTTTACCATCAAAATAGCGGCACTGAGATATTCGCAGATGAAAATCCGAAACACAGATGTTCAAATGTTCATCTGCTTGGACATCTCAATGTTCGAAAGTTTATACTAGTGAATGCACTGTGCATTCACGAATATAAATTCGAAGAAATGTACAGAGATTGCGATACACTGTGGTTGGTTTGGGAAATTCATCCCTTACCTCACTGTAGTGCGGTCTTGGAGTTGGAATATATAGTTAGTGGGGGGGGGGCACCCCCATCCCCCACAGGGGCCTGCAAAAATGTGATGTCAGCTAAAGGAGTTTTGTTTACGTTAGCTCCTATACTGACATCACGTGATGTGTTCGGAAACAATGTCGAATCTGCTGAATTCGATCAGCGGATTAGACATTGTGTCCTGCTCATGTTTTTAATTTTCGCAGTTTACTTTCGATATGTTGAACGAAAATTGTTTTGATGTTTGACATATTGATAGTGAACCACATCAATACATACAAAAATGTTTTGGGGTAAGAATGAGGTTTAAGAAAAGGCAGGAACTGAACAATTAATGTAATGCTGGATTGACTATATTATACAGAAGAATATATGTGATGTATCCAATGTTTGCACGTTAGTTTGTTAATATAGTTTCTTTACTTTTATATAAATGTAAGTCTGCCTATGTCACAAGTGATAATTCAGTAAAGGTGTTTAAAAAAATAGATAAAAAACAAAAGAGAACAGACAACATGGACTGCTTACAACACAAAATCATACTGTTGTAAGGCTTCTTTCTACCTCTATAATCCTGTGAGTAAACTACTGGACCAAACTTTTTAAAATTGGAATAAAACTTAAGAAGTAAATAAATAAATTGGCCAGTGGCTCCAATGTTGCAAAGCAGTGCATAAATTAAACCCATTTTGTCTGTGTGTCTGTTACTTCTCTTAAATGCAATGGAAAATATCACAGCTCCATTTGGAACCCCCCCCCCCACTTATTTAACAGCACCAGCTTGAGAAGTACAGTTTAGATGAATAGTGCTAACTACCACAGAATGGGGTTATGTTGTTAAAATGTGTGTTATATCTGAAAAAAAAAAAAAAAAAACAAAGCTTTGTTCAGATGAATGTTGCATCAAAATGTTTTCTGGAATTATACATACATATATACACAACACATACACATATACACACACAAGTGTGCGAGTGCAGATTTGTAGTCCGATACTCATATTATTATATTATTTTGAATTTGTTAACCATGTAGAGCACTGATCCCGCTGAACCCATTTCAGTCTCAGGCCCAGGGAAAACACAATAGTTATACAACATTATACAGAGTGAATGGCAAAATGCAATATACACATACACAAATATTACATACAAAGTGAATATTATAGTTGACTTGAGATATTATTAACAAATATCAAGGTATTTGTAAAAAAATATATAATATATTAGTCTATAAATAAACAAGAAATAGACTACATCTTGCTAAAAAAAAAAAAAAAAAAAAAAAAAAAAAAAAAAAAAAAGGCTCCCTATTGAAATGTCGACAAGAGAAGAGCAAATTTCAAAAATCACTCTTCTGCTATAAAGTTCTTTTTGCAGGGAATGCAAGCCACGCTGCACCCCCCACACCCCCGAATTTTTATATACCAATTCCAAGATTGTCATACCTCAGAGAAAAGGGAATACTGCAAAAAAATGGCATCTTGGACCTGGCATAGGTAAGTCTGAACTTTAGGCCATTCAGTCTCAGTAGTTCATGACTCACTCTAGTGAGTCCCAACATTTCAAATGGTTACCAAAAAAAAAAAAAAAAAAAAAAACAGAAAAATCAAAACATGCTTCAAAAAAAATAGAAGAAAAAAAAATCAACAAAAAAAAAAACATGAAGATTGTTTTTCAAGCACAATAATGCCATCCAGAGTGGGCATTATAAGGAAATAATGGACCTTCAAGAGACGGGGATAAAATCTACTTGCGATATTTGGCCTCACAATACCCCTTGTTAGTCCATTATTTCTCTATAATGGCAAGATCTAGTGGCATACAGGGATAAAGCCCCAACTAAGGCTGAGACAATTCACGTGCCCATTTGATGTGAGGGTGTGGTGCCTGCAGAGGAAGGACTGGATTGCATGATCTGGGGTGGTTGTGTGCTACACTAAGCCACTGATGAGTGGTTGCCTTCATTAAGTAAGTGCTGGGAGCATGCACTTGCATAAGGAGAAAAAATAGCAGTCCCAGCAGTGATGCAAGTTGTATGTCCCCTGTCCAGTGGTGGAGTAGGCTAATACAGAAGAATGGCCTCTAGCTGGGATGTCATCAAGGATACAAACAACCCTAATGGCTATCTGAATGATGGTCCCACCTAACAGTTCTCATTATAGCTGTTCTGGAGTACGGGGAATGATCTCCACCACTATGGAATGAATGGGCTCTAATCAATAAGAGAAGGCTTGATGGTCAGCAGGCATGAGAAGTAAAATTTAAATAGAAAAATACCTCCCTATAATTCTCCACCTTAATAGGCATTACCACTTACATAAATATCATTCTTATTCTAAGCTACTGTGATCATATAATGAAAAAAGCTGGATGTAACCACTGGTAAAAAAACACTAACCATTGCTTGAATTATGGCAGTTTTCATATTACATGACTATTTTATGTCCAAATTATTTGAAACAGAATTAGGCAATGTAATCTAATTGCTGAAAAGACATTCTGCTGTTTTTATGTATTCTTTATTTTATTAGCACTTCTTTACTGGGAAAGCCTGTCTGGGCCATGACTGTCCCGTTATCAGTGAAGGGATGGGTAGAAAAGCTCTACAGTTAATTGTACAATATGATAAAATACAAGGCAAAACAGCAAATGTTAACCATCACATACAAAATACAAAACAATGTATGTACAAATGTGTGTATATATATATATATATATATATATATATATATATATATATATATGTGTGTGTGTATATATATATATATATATATATATATATATATATATATATATACACACACACACACACACACACACATATATATATATATATATACATACATATATATATATATATATATACATATATATATATATATATATATATATATATATACACACACACACACACATATATATATATATATATATATATATATATATATATATATATATATATACACGCACACACGCACACATATATATATGTGTGTGTGTGTGTGTGTGTGTGTGTACATATATATATATATATATATGTATACAAAAACAAAACAGATAGATCCTGGAAATCATTATGTTCTACAAAGTTGCATTTCAGTTTTACTGCAGCAATTATAAATTATCAGGTCTTAAGATGAAAGTTCAGAAGCTTAACTTGTACAAAAAGACCATAAGGGTACTACAGGGACAGGACAAACTGGTACAGTTTGTTGGAACATTTGAAGACCACTTTGGAGTCCAAGAGGTGAGGTCTAAGGTTTACTTTGAAGTATTTTGGATTTATAATTTGTCTTAGGTCTTGTGCGAGAGTATTACAACATTTGGATACATATGAGGAATACATTGTCTCACCATGTTTATTGTTCAGTCTATGGATTTGGGCACGATATGTGCCCTTAAACCACCCGAGAGCTCTAGATGGGGAGTGCTACAGCATTACTCTCTTCAGTGCTAGACATTTGTTTTGGTGATAAAGTATACTTTGGGCCAGTTTACGTTGAGTGAATTTTTGATGGATAGGGAATTCAAACTAGTTTAGATGGTTGAGTGCTAGGCAATGGCAGGTCATACTTGGAACTCTGCACTCAAAAAAAAGATCATGGTCAAAATTCTCAGAATGCACTTCCTCAGGGTTCCAAACACCACTACTGATTATAGGACTACTATGGGCAGAAACTGAAAACATACATAAACATGACATTATAAAGTTCTACACAGACCAAACCTGCTGGCATCACAATAACTATTTATTATTAGTATTTATATTGTTCTAACCATAAATACCTTCAAAGGACCAGACATTTTGACATTATCTTATGCCCTTGGAAATCTACTCTTCTGGCCATAATGCATTGTGGGGTTACAGCTGATGAGAAATCACCTGCTCTATCCTGTCAGATCACAGTTCCATTCACTAAGAATGTAAGCAGTAAGAAATGTGGATAAGATTGAGAATCATCATTTAAAGTGCCAGTAACTTCACTGTAGCAACTTACCTAATTCTTTCCTACATATTAGATTCACCATCTTGAAAAGATTTTTCTTAAATAGTAAATAAATAACCAAGATAATGCAGCTTTTTAAAAAAGTGGAATTTTGTGAGTTTCAGGTTCCTTTTTTCCTCTCACCTTCCTTCCCACAGTTAGCCAGAATATTATATTTTCATAGCTTAAAAAAATCATCTAATTGGTAGAGTTGTTTTCAGTATTTGTTAGGCTACAAAGATCTCAGCAGCTTTATGGCCCTAGGGCAGTGAAAGAATGCAGCTCCACAGAGTAAAAGAGCTATGAATCCTTACTGTTTGAAAAGCTTTATATGCCCAGTGAGTGTGTGAAATAAACAACTGCTCCAAAGTCACTGCTATATGAATTTTCCTTGGGGGGGGGGAAATACTTTCAAACGTGACAGCCAAAACAATGTGAGAGAGAGAGAGAGAGAGAGAGAGAGAGAGAGAGAGAGAGACAAATTCCTAAGCAAAGTATCATGACATTTCACTCCGTTCCAACATGGTATGTACTGAGAAGTCTGACTAAGACGGAAATGCCACAGAGGGGAAGAAAGTTCTATGTCATGTTTTTTTTAACATGCATGGGAGATCATTCTATAGGGAAGGAAATGCACTCTAGGGAAAGGAAGTGTTTTATTTAGTGCATAGTCACCCTTTAAAAAAAGTGTGAATGTAATCTCAGACCATTCTGAGTGATCTATGATTTATTTTATTTAACATTTGTTGACTAGAGAAGTTCGGCAGGGCGCAAAGATCACTTTTCAGTGGAGGCCCAGCTAGAAAAGCTCCAGTACATGAAATGCAATCAAAATCTTTTACGTTACATAATATCAACAATGTCAGGAAGAATAAAGTACAGTTTTGTACCTACCATAAATGTAGATGTTCGAAGATCCACATTGCTGCAGTCCTAACACTTGGGTAGTCCGCTGTCCCTCGGTCGGCCCGAATATCAGAGTATAAGGCTGACGTCGGTCAAGGCGCATTTGACTGACATCAGAACGTCAGGGTACAAATGCGCATGACCGACGTCATATCCTCAGTCTTTTCTTGCCCCAGATGTCAGAAGACCCTAAAAAGAAAGGTCAAAACCCATAGACCACAACTAAACAACCAACTAGCCTAACACCAAAAATATGTATAATATATACAATATATACAAAATGCAATATACCTCAGATGGATAACCCAACCCACACAACCACCTCAAACAACAGAGGGGAAGGAGGGAGGTAAATTGGACTGCAGCAATGTGGATCTTGAACATCTACATTTATGGTAGGTACAAAACTGTACTATGTTCTTCATCTCACATTGCTGCAGTCCTAACACTTGGGTAGAATCCCAAAGCAGAGGTAAGGGAGGATGGCTAAATTATAATGAAGCAGGAGCTGCCAAAATGCCCTGCAACACAGCAGTGGCAAAACCAGCCCTGGATTTAGAGTACAATGGAAGGTGGTAATGCCTAGAGGAGGTATGCACTGAACTCCAAGTGGCTGCCTCCAAAATATCCTTAGTAGCCACCCCTCAAAAAGCTGTTGAAGTGGCAGTAGCCCTAGTGGAATGAGGTCTAATCCCAGCTGGAATCTCTTTGCCATGATGGGAATAACAGAAAGCAATGCAAAATCCAATCCACTTAGAAATAGTTTGTTTTGACACGGGCTTGCCCTGAGAGCACAAAGCAAAAGAAACTAATAACTGCTGAGATTGTCTGAACCCTTTAGTTCTGTCCAAATAATATCGCAACTGCCTGTGTACATCTAAAGTGTGCAAAATCTTTTCCCCTTAGTTTGGGGATTTGCATAAAAAGTAGGCAAATGAATAGTTTGGTTTAAAGCCACACTAGAAACCACTTTAGGCATAAAGGAAGGATTAGTACGTAAAGATACCCTATCCTTGTGGAAAATTAAGAAAGGCTCAACTGCCATAAGGGCCTGCAATTCAGAAACCCTTCTTGCAGAGGTAATGGCCAACAAAAAAGCAGTCTTCCATGACAAATATTTCAACTCAGCAGTAGCTGCAGGCTCAAAAGGTTGTAGAGTGAGTTTCTCCAACACAAAATTGAGATCCCAAGCAGGAGTAGGAGCTCTTCGTGGGGGTCTTATATTCTTTGCCCCTCTAAGAAATTGCTTGAATAAAGGATGAGAAAACAATGGTGGGTCACAATCGTAGTGAGCTGAAATTGCTGCAGCATGAATCTTAATAGAAGAGAAGGACAAACCTTTGTCCAATAACTCAGTAAGATATTGAAGAGCCACACTTAAATCAGGCTCAGAAACATCCAAATCCTTAGCTGCACTCCAAAATAAAAATCTCTTCCATTTATCTGCGTACACTTTCCTTGTACTAGGCCTTCTAGCTTCCAAAATCACATTCAAAACTTGTTGTGGAAGTTGAGACCCTCTATGGTTTAAAACAGAATATGCCATGCTGTTAGGTGAAGAGAGTGAAGTTTGACATTGAGCAAATGACTGTCCTCCTGGGACAACAGATGTGGAATCAAAGGCAAAGGCCATGGAGGCTTCCGTACTAGACTTCTCAGTAGTGGGTACCAGTGCTGTCGAGGCCAATCTGGAGCTATCAAAATCATCCTTGGCTTGTCCTGTCTGACCTTCAGAAGTACCTTTGGGAGGAGAGGCAGAGGTGGAAAGGCATACACATGAAGATTTTTCCAACTGAAAGAAAGAGCATCCACTTTCCAAGCTGTGGGATGAAACCGCTTTGTGCAAAACTTTGGCAGCTGGTGGTTTAGTGGAGAAGTGAACAGATCTATGTCTGGAGTTCCCCAGGACACTGTCAATTTCTGAAATACATGAAGATCCAGTTTCCACTCGTGGGGATCCATGATTTGTCTGCTTAACACATCTGCTAAGGAGTTCTGTGCTCCCGGCAGAAACCTTGCCTGAAGATTTAGTTGTAAACTGAGAGCAGTCTCCCACAAAATCATTGCTTGCCTGCATAAAGGATAAGAATGTGTTCCCCCTTGCTTGTTGATGTACCACATGACAGTTGTGTTGTCTGTTAGAATCAACACCTGCCCTGGAAGAAGTAAATCCTTGAAAGCTATTAATGCAAACTGGACTGCTAACATCTCCTTCATGTTGATATGTAGATGTTGTAGTCTGGCAGGCCACTTGTCTTGTATCCACTTTCCATTTAGATGAGCTCCCCAAGCTATGTCTGAGGCATCTGTTGTTAAAATCTGACTCGCCTCTGGCCGGGTCACAGAGAGTCCCTTGTTTAGGTGACATTCCTGAGCCCACCACAAAAATTCCTTTTGAATGCAAGGTATTATTTGAATGACAGTGTCCAGATCCTGGCAGTGCTGTGTCCATACATTTTGAGATACCATTGTAGCTTCCTCATATGCAGTTTGGCATTGGGAAGCACCAGAATACAAGATGCCATGAACCCTAAGGCTTGAAGGACTGTCCTTGCAGTCAGCCCGGACTGATGAGATAGCTGATGGAAGTAAAGGGATAGACTCTTTTGTTTGTCCGGGGTTAAAAAGGCCATCTGGGATGCTGTATTCAGTCTCACACCCAGAAAGCACATGTCTTGAGAGGGTACTAGACTGGACTTTATTTCGTTCACAGAATACCCCAGGCATCTTAGCACTGCTATCACATATTCCAAATGATGAAGAAGCTCCTCCCTTCCTTGAGCCAGAATCAGGCAGTCGTCCAAATAAGGATAGATCTGTATTCCTTTTAGCCTGAAGAAAGCTATCACTGGAGCCAGAACTTTCGTGAACACTCTGGACGCAGTAGATAAGCCAAAGGGCAATGCAGAGAACTGATAGTGAGAAGTCCCAGCTCGAAAACGCAGATACTTCCTGCAACTTAGTCTGATTGGAACATGAAGGTAAGCCTCCTTGAGATCCAAAGTTACCATCCAATGATCTTTGCCCAGCAGAGGTAAAAGCTGCTGCAACGTCAACATTTTGAACTTGGGAATGTCCAGATAAGTGTTGAGGATAGATAAATCCAAAATTGGTCTCCACGTGTTCCCCTTCTTTGGGACTAGGAACAGGCGAGAATAAAATCCTAGGCCCCTTTCTGGCATAGGAACCGGCTGTATGGCCCCTATTTGGAGTAACAGTGAAATTTGCTTGTGAGCCTCTATTCTTTGTTGAGGAGGAATGTCTGGCATGCCTTTGAAAGGAGGCAAGGTATGGAAATAAAACCTGTAACCGTGATGTATGATATCCAGTACCCATTTGTCTTGGGTAATCAAACTCCAATTTTCTTTGAAAAGTGCCAACCTTCCTCCCAAAGGTGCTGCCAGGCGAGAAGGTTCTGGCAGCTGAAAAGGTAGGTCATTGGGTCTGTTTACGAAAGGACTGACCCTGCCCTCACCGAAGACTGTGCAGGAGAACTCCCTGTTCTAGGCCTGAAAGAGCCCTGACCTCTGCCCCTGCCACGTCTAGATCTACCCCTAGACTGGGAATCATAAGAAGGATACGTCCACCCTTTACTAGGCCAATTTCTACTAAACTTTGGAGGCTGAATCTGCAAAAAATCTTTAACAGTCTGCATAGACTTAGCCTTGTCTTCCATTTTCTTTAAAACTGCCTCAACAGGAGAACCAAACAAGACATCAGATTGCAAAGGGCATCCAAAATCCTAGTTTTAACATGGTCAGATAAATTTTGATCCCTCAGCCAGGCATGCCTGCGAAGAACTGACCCAGTGGCAGCCACCCTAGACGAGGCCTGTACAGCATCAAAACCACATTGCAAAGAATGCTTACCCACCTGTTCAGAAACATGCACTAAATCTTGTAACTCTTTACAGTCAATACCTTCCGCCAGAGCATCAACCTTAGATTTCAACTGAGAAAGGAGATAATTTTGATATTTCAACATGTGAAACTGGCAATTCAAAGCTCTCATGGCTAGAGTGGAAGAAGTATAAACTTTCTTTCCCCATCTATCCAAGGCCCTGGCCTCTATCTGCAGGAACCGGATTCTTGACAACAGAAGCCTTAACACCCTTAGGCCCCTGGCTAACAGTTTCTGGGTCTGCCATAGGACTCTTAAAAAGATACTTATGAGCTTCAGGCACCCTATAATACCTATCTGGTTTAACAGGAGCAGGAGGCAAAGAATCAGGATTAAGAGAAGCCTCTGCAAACACATCTTCCACCACATTCAGAACAGGAGGTATAGCTAAAGGCCTATGCTGGGGTAAAAACAAAAATTCCCTAAGCCTTTTCCTGGAATCAGAGAAATCCTGACCTTCCCATTTAAAATGCTCTCTCATGGAGTGAAGGGTCTCTGAAAAAGAAAAATCCTCAGGAGGAGAAGCAGAAGGAGTAGAATCATCCACATCAGAATCAGAATAATGAGAATACTCCTGCAAGTCTTCAGCCAAGACTCAGACACATCCAAGCCTGCTCATAATCCCCAACACAGGTTCCATCCTAGGCCTCTTATCAGGAGGGGGCATAGAGCCTCTAATTAAAGTAATTAAATCCTCTGCCATTTTGAGCATGTGCTTCTTGGGCACAACACCTGAAGAACTGGGAGGGACACCCACAGAAGCTAAACTAGACCTGCCTCTAGGAGAAGCCTTGGAAGCAGAAAGAGAGGGCCTAGACCCCTTAGGAAGGGAGGGGAGTACAGTTACTTGAGAAGCCCCTACAGCCTGCCCTGCCTCCTGGGAGGCCACATCCTGTAAAATCAAAGTTTCTCCCTGGGACTCCAGAGAGGCCTCCGTCGGAACCACCGGTTCCACTGACGCCTCTAAAGAACTGGCGTCCGGTTCGGACGACTCCTCTAACCTAGGTTTAACTGCCTTGTCCTTGCGCTTCTTTGAGGAAGCCGGCGTCGGAGCATCCGACGGCATTTTGTAATTGCACCGCTTCCCAAAGACCAACCTTGCACAATCCAACCTCCGCTTTATAGTGCGTTTATTAAACTTAGCACAAAAGCGGCATCCAACAACGTCGTGCTCAGGTCCTAAACAAGGTATACACAAATTATGGTAATCCCTATGCGGTATCTGTTTCCCACAAGAAATACAGCTATTCACTTTTTCTGACATCCGGTAAACCACTGAGGCAAGAAAAAACCAAAATATTCCCCAACGGGGTACTTAACCAACTCTGACTTCGGTCTGAAACTCCGAATTCGAAAAATTTCAGAACGCCGAACGGCACTTGCAACACTGCTTCTGCATCGGACCATGCGGCAAAAAAGACTGAGGATATGACGTCGGTCATGCGCATTTGTACCCTGACGTTCTGATGTCAGTCAAATGCGCCTTGACCGACGTCAGCCTTATACTCTGATATTCGGGCCGACCGAGGGACAGCGGACTACCCAAGTGTTAGGACTGCAGCAATGTGAGATGAAGAACATCATTAAAATAAACTGTACAATGTCAAAATAGATAAGATAGTTTCTATACATACAGTAATAAGGTTTCTTATACTAATTACACTTTATACAGATCTAGTTAAATAACTATGCAGTAGGACAGATGTTACAGTACAGAGCACCACGTTATTTACAAAGGGTAGATAGTAAAAGGTGATTTAATTTTGAGATTTAAATGAAATGAGTGCTAAAAGAGTTAAGACAAGCATAGGTAGAAGGTGAGGTGGTAAAGTGATAACTGGTAACGGAGTAGAGGAAAGGAGAGCGGATGTATAGCAGAAGAGGAGGAAGAAAGCCAAGATGTTATACTTATCCTGGAGATGTACAGCTACAGAGCCAGGATGCTGACAGGTGTTTTTTGTAGCTGCGTTTTGAATGCCTCTTGGCGTTCAAATCACCTGGCTTCACCAAGGGACTGTATATGTTACTAGTCTGCATATAATCACTATGAGTAGTCTTGCTGAAATCTATGTCTGCAATAGGGAATCAGTCCAGGAACTGCAGTTTATCAATGTAAATGTATGTAGCTAAAACTTTCCAGGCAATAGCGAGCTAGCCACTAAATCTATCCACTCCTGAGTGCTACTAAATGTATTACCAAACCTTGAGTGAAACTCTGATAGCAACTAGCCAGTTCTTCTTTACAGTATTCCATTTTCACTAACTGCTTCAGTGTACACTAATAATACATTAAACAGTGCCAGATGCCTTCTGCTATATTAAGACCATACCATCTGGGAGTGAGAGTATAACAGTTCACTGGAAGAGGCATCCATACTCTCAGCTATAATGTATCACTTCAGCTCATTCAAACATTGGTACACTAGTGTCTGGAATGTCCCATAAATAGTTTGCAAACATCATGGGGAATCATCAGGAGTGATTGGTTCACACCCCAAGGGGTTCATACTACTTCTATTCCCACAAAGCAAATCAAAGCACAACAATAATAATAATAATAATAAAATAAGATTTGACATATCCAGGTCATGGAGTCCTGCCTACCTACAGTTTTAATGTCTTCATTGGTTTTACATTTCTATATATAATATACTTTTTTCTGTTAACTAAGTAAAGACTCCAGGATTACATCACTCAGGAGACACAAATTCAAATGCATTTACTTTTAATAACAATAAAGAAAGGCATCCCACTCAGAGTTACTGGCTCTCAGAGTAACTGAGTTATACTTTAGTACATGCCTCTCAACTGTCCTTGATTTCACAGAATATCCCTGATTTTGCCTCACATTTTTATCCTGTCCCTTGTAAAATTTTTGATTTTCTGGTAAATCACTGAGGATTTCATTCAGTCAATAATATCAATCATTAGAGTTACTTCTTACAGTATAAAATGCACTTTAACGCAAAATCTGTTCTGTTAATGCTTTAAGTAAATTAGAATAATATTTTAAAAATATCCCTGATTTCGGGTCTTTGTCTCACTCCCATTATTTTTGGATTTGTGCAGAATTCTTCAGTAAAGAAGGTGAGACGTATTGCTTCAGTGCCTCCTGGTTCTCTGCCTTTACTTCAGTAATTGTTCAATGTTAGTTCAGCACATCTAGTTATGTAATAATGCTACCACCACAGAAATGTGAACAGGCTGCTTCTTAGTTGGCCACTGTCCATGGGTTAGAAAATAATGAGTATGTAAAACAGGAATAACAAACTAAATTATACATCTCCAGCAGAATAAGTGTAAACAAATAATACACAACTACATTTTGAGTTTATAGTGTTGAACTGTTACGTGATTCTTTCCTAATTAATAAGTGGTTTCTGCTTACCAGTGCACCTGCAAATGTTACCATCAAAGTTATCTTCTACCTGTTGCAAGGAGGGAGTCTGATTATTTTTCAATAGTCTGAAAGAGAAAGAGAAAGATGAAAGCCACACACATTGCAGTGTTCTGAAATACAGTCTTAGAAGATTAGAATGCATTGTCACTGTAAACTAAGTTGTGTGAAAACATGTAACCTAAATTATTTCAGAACCATTTATTCGAAGAATAAATGATAGTTAAGGATTCCATTCTCACAACAGAAATGTATAGCAAAATAAAAATTAGTCGCTCACTGTCCCTTTAAAGAACTAAGCAAAGACTAAATGCTTTATTCACCAAACTTACAGCCTGACACCTTAACCAACAATGGCTACTGACAAGAATTCACTTATATTACTACTCAGAATACCATACAATAAATTAAAAGTAAACTGATATCAATAATCTTTACATAACAAAACTATGTACGATTTAGTTGCAAACAGATAAGTGAAATGGGATTTTGCAAAGGTATTAGTCTATGGCCCACTGCCACCTTTCCCTTCCTTTCTCAGCTTCCTCTGCTGCCCATAACTATAGGAGTCCCACAGGGTTCTATCATAGGACCACTACTATTCACAACCTTCACAAATGACCGCCATACCTCCACACAGCATACAACTATCTTTCAGTATGTAGATGATACTACCTTAATCTGTGCTGCACAAAACATTCCCACCCTCCTGCATACAACTCAAATAGCATTCTCTGATGTTGAAAATTACCAAAGTCCAACTTATTCTCAATCCAAAGAAAACTCAGCTTATGATTATAACCAGTTCTTACAAAAACACTGATAACAGTCAATTTACTATCTACTCCACAAATGCTACTCCAATCGCTCCAGTGGCACAGGCTAAGCAATTAGCAATAACCATAGACTCCTACCTAAAATTTGACAGTCATCTCAACTTAACCATTAAAAAAGTACATGCCAAACTGGGATCACTCTACCATATCAAACCATTTCTTACTAACAACGCAAGATCAGCCATTGCTCGCTCCCAACTTCTATCCACCCTACTCTATGCATCTCCCATTCTGACTAATCTCAACAAAACTGAACTAAGCAAAATGGAAGCCTGCTATAACAGAATTGCCCCCTTTGCTGCAAATTGCTCATATAGAACTTCATCACTGTACTGCTTTGAGACAGCTTAAACGGCCCAACCTCCTAACCTACAATCAGCTCTGCCTCTGTCATTCTATTACCTCCCCAATAAGTGTCTTGCCCTCAAAACCTAGTACATCACTCAGCCAAACAGCTTCTTAGATCATCAAGCAAACTACTACTAGAAGTCACCAACAGCTACAATAGCTTTGGAGCCACACTATATAGTAGTTCAGTGGCTAAAAAATGGAACTCTCTCCCCACTAGGATACAAAACACATTGTCCAAAACTTCCTTAAAAAACCTCAGTGGTATGACTGCTCCCCAGGCTAGTGGAAGGGGATAAGGTACACATACTAAACCTAGAGTATTTGATAATAGTTGTAACTCTTACTTACAAACACTGGCTAATGTACAATGTATATACTGTACCTGTGTACTATGTATGTATTCTACCTATGTTCCAAATTTCAACTGTACACCACAAATCTATTAATTACCTCTATTTTTAAATTAATATTTTCTTGTTTGTCCTCTCCACTGTAATTGTTGATGTGCTGCATACCACTGTTAAAAACATGTCTATTGTAATTTGTGTGTATACTGATCAAGTCTAAATATCTAAATGTATCTAATTTTTCCTGCCCGGGTCTCTGCTGAAAAAGGGCCTTTTCGTCTCAGACACCCCCGTTAACATATGTAAAATAAATAAATAAATGTATATATATATATATATATATATATATATATATATATATATATATATAAATTTATTTTTTTTAAAGAATCACATTTCTTCATTTTGCCCTGCCTAGTCACTTTCTTTTAATTATTTTACTTCTGCCGTGCTGATTTACAGAATTTCTTTCGGTCTTTAAGTGGAGCACAGAGTAAAACCTAAATCTCTCCTAATGAATATTTCAAGCAGAAAGTGTTGCTAAATTTATTCACTGGCAGTTTAAGGTAAAGTTGTGTAAGATCTACATCTTATGACAGAATCTCTAATTACTGCAGATGTAAGGATGACAATGCTTTATAAAGGGGAGACTGCAACAGGCAAGTTATGTGGTATTATTAACACCTGCATGTATGAACACTCATTAGTAAAAGCAAATATGCTGGTAAATTTAATACAAGAAAAGTACTCATTTTTGGAATGACAAAAATAATAACCTATACAAAAAAAAGGTAATTTCCAACATGGTACCATTCAGTAATATTTAAGAAGGCACCGACATCAGAGCAAAAGACTTTACCAATCATGGGAAATGGTGAAGAGCTTTGATTATGCATGTAGAGCAAACGTGTTTAAATCTAGTATAAAACAGTGATCATAGTAAGTCAGTAAGTGCACTAACTGTTCTCTGCGGTACTGTTATTAATTACAAAAATCTACCTAGAGGTTGATGTGAAACTTTCCTCTCCTTAAAGTACTAAATATAATTTTAGCAGCAGGCTGTAAAGAAACATTTCTTCTTTTACATTTAACATAAAGAAACATTTCTTTGTTTATATTTAACAAAGTAAGCAGGTGAACACACAGACAGACTCACTCACACTCTCACTCACACGCACACACTCTCTCTCTCTCACAAGACTTCTCTCTCTCAAGACTCTCTCTCTCTCTCTCAGACTCTCTCACAGCCTCTCTCACAAGACACTCTCTCACAAGACACTCTCTCTCACAAGACACTCTCACTCTCTCTCTCAACACACTCTCTCTCAACACACTCTCTCTCTCAACACAGTCTCACTCTCTCTCTCAACACACTCTCTCTCTCAACACACTCTCTCTCTCTCTCTCTCTCTCTCTCGCACATGCAGACTCTCTCTCTCTCTCTCTCTCTCTCTCTCTCTCTCTCAGACACTCTCTCTCTCTCTCTCGCGCAGACTCTCTCTCTCTCGCGCAGACTCTCTCTCTCTCGCGCAGACTCTCTCTCTCTCGCGCAGACTCTCTCTCTCGCACACGCAGACTCTCTCTCTCTCTCTCTCGCACACGCAGACTCTCTCTCTCTCTCTCGCACACGCAGACTCTCTCTCTCGCACACGCAGACTCTCTCTCTCGCACACGCAGACTCTCTCTCTCTCTCGCACACGCAGACTCTCTCTCTCTCTCGCACACGCAGACTCTCTCTCTCTCTCGCACACGCAGACTCACAAACACTCACACACACTCACACTCTCACACACTCTCACACACTCTCACACACACACTCACACACACTCTCACACACACTCTCACACACACTCTCACACTCACACACTCTCACACACTCTCACACACTCTCTCACACACTCTCACACACACTCTCACACACTCACTCTCACACACTCTCACACTCACACTCTCACACACTCTCACACTCACACTCTCACACACTCACACACACTCACACACACACTCACACACACTCACACACACTCACACACACTCACACACACTCACACACACTCTCACACACTCACACACACTCTCACACACTCACACACTCACACTCACACACTCTCACACTCACACACTCTCACACTCACACACTCACACTCACACACACACTCACACTCACACACACTCTCACACACACACACACACACACACACACACACACACACACACACACACACATTAGCTCCTGGTACTAGTCTTGCCATAGTGGTAAGCTCATGTGTGAGCTGATTGGCTATCACTGTTCCTCGCTGACAATCTGCTTCACTCACCTCCCGTCTCCATCCCCAGCTATCTACATTTATACCGAAGTCCCCCCATAATTAAAACCTCCCTAACTCTGCCCAGTGAGTACTATCAAGTCATATGCCACTCAAACCCAACGTGCTTAGTATTCCACAACATAGTAACTTTTACCACTCTATTTCTCTCACTGCCGAATCATTATACCAGTCATGTTCAATAAATAATTAAAACCTCACTCACTCTGCCCAGCACACAAATATTATACTATTCAAACCTAAGTTGCTTATTAGTCCACAACACAATAACTATTACTACATAACATCACTCCCACTACCACATGGCATCCCCATTACCAACAGTTCAAAAAACAGATGCAAGAAAACCAGATACATCAGTCCATGAAAAGAAGACAAAAGTAGCACTGATCACTGAAACTGCTACACTCGGTGATTATAGTGTATTATGTACAGAGACACACACCAGGATTTGCGGGCAGAAACAAGGGCAATGTGGAATAAGGGTTCCCAGACAGTACCAACAATAGTAGGAGCCATGGGTCTCAAAGAACTTACAGGCTTATTTAAATATGCTACTGACACATACAACTTCATATGAATTGCAGAAGTCATCAGTTTTGGGCACATTGTGAGTGCTGTGAAGGGCACTTTTGGCCAACAGCAAAAACTGAAACAATACTAATTTCATGAACTTTAATTGTACTTTAACTTAGAGATGGGTTTCATTCCCGTCTTGGTATTAGGAACCCGAAAGACTTGAAAAAATTAAACAGACTGAATTATAAAAGAAAAAAAAAAAATTACATCAATATCCATTATCTCATAACTCCAGTAAACGTGTTAAGAACCACATACACTTTTTCATATACATTCCAATAATCAATACCTCTCTGGTGAATCAATACCTCTCCTGTAAATTAATTAGTGAAGAGCAAAATTCATTATACTTACTTCTCAATCTATGCCCACCCCTTCAAAAACTTATTCTACTTCTAGTCACTATCTTATAGGTTCATAGGTTCATAGGTTCATACTAGGCTATCTGCCCAAGGGCATTTATAAGCCTAGCCCATAGTTATGTGGCTTTCGCCACCCCTTTAGTTTGAATAAAAACTATGCCTATCATTTTTCTGTGCCTCTGTCAAGCAGTGACACTGAAGTAATCCCTGGGGTATATCTGCGATCTCCCATCCATTGGTCAAGATTCCTCTTGAACAAGGCCAGCGAGGTGCTCTGCCTCACATGTACCGGGATTTTGTTCCACAGCATAGGGAGTCTCTGGGTGATGAATCTGTCCCTCCAGCACATTCTATTTATAACCGTGTCAAGGTTTAAGTCTCCGCCCTTGTGGTTCTGAGGGATCTAGATTTTTTGAGGTGAAGCATATTCATCAAATCTGGGTTTGACATGGCCTTATATGTCAGGCACAGGTCACCTCTGTGCAAGCGGTATGAGACTGAATAGAGCTGGAGTTCTTTCAGTCGGGCAGCATAAGACATATTTTGAGACCCTTTATCCTTTTGGTGAGGAACTTTCGGGCCTTTCAAGCTGCAGCAGGTGTCTGGTCAGATACATTCGAACGGGCATTGTACTCAATCATAGGTCTAATGAGTGATGAGTACAGGGGACGATGACCTCCCTTGATCTAGATGTGAATCCCTTCATGATCAGGTGGGCGATATAGAAGGTTTTCCTAACTACTTTAGCAACATGAGTGTCAAACGAAGGCTACTGTCAACTTGGGTCCCCAGATCCCTGATGACTTTTCTGTGCTCAGTGGATTGCCACCTATATGGTAGCTAGGGTAACCTTGTTTTTCCCGTAGGGTATGACTATGCATTTTTTGGCGTTTAACTTCAGGCCATGGCTCTGGCACCAGTTATCCGTTTCTGTGAGGCCCTTCTGGAGGATATCTGTGTCAGATGTGTTTTCGACTATGGCGCCCAGTTTGCAGTCATCTGCAAACTTTGTCAGCCATAACCCTCCTGTGTTTGCTTGTGCTTCAGAAAAGTAGATGCCGAACAAGAGTGGACCCAGGACTGAGCCCTGTGGGACACCACTTGTGACAGGCTATGAGTCTGACATGGCTCCAGCAACTCTGACCCTGTGGGTTCTGTCACTTAGCCAGTTTGCAACCCATCTTGTGATGTATGGGTTTACATTCAAGCTGATGAGTTTTTTATTACAATAAGGTGTTATTACAATAAGGTGATACTCAACTTATCCCAGGCGCAAACCTACCAAATTAGCTAATTCAAACATCTGCTGCATTTAAAACAAATGGCCCTGGTGTGAGTCATGCCTACAACAATATAACCCCACAAATGCTGGCCATAACAGAGCTCTAATTTAAATCAATTCATAATCACTTTCCACGATAACTGTATTACAGGTGGTGTAATCACACTTGTAAGTAAATACAGTAATGCTGAAGCAACCATTACTGATGGATGCAACTCTAAATATGACAAAAATCATAATTGGACCCAACTTCAGTTAACTAAATATAAACATACTAAAACCTTTGTAGCTACAATAAACATTCTGCCTCCCCTCATCTACCAAAATTCATCAATCCATTATTGACAACATCTTTTCATTAACCAAGAAAAACTAATCAGAACTGGAGACATTATTAACTGTGAATACTCTGGGCCTTCAAAACACACACTTGATAGACTCGCATGCTCCATAAACCAGATATAAGTAGTAAAGAAATGTAACAACTTCAAAAGTATCTAAAAAAAACTCACTGTTGGCTGTAGTCCCTGATTCTTAATGAAGTACTCCCCAAATCCCTAAGTAACCATAATCTTATACTCTCTGCCTAGATTCTGAATATACCTAAATATTCATCCAAATGTCTTACCATCAGATACATAGCTGAGCACTCTACAAAATCCCTGATAGGTGAATTGGGCCTAATGGAATGCAACCCTTTATTTACATCCATCTGTCCAGATATGGCTTTTACATTATTCATAAACACCTTAAAACCTATTCTAAATAAAGTATACCCTCTGAAAATTGAAGGCTAATATCAAGAAAGTAGCACGAATAACATCTTAGTTAGTCATTGTGGAACAGGTGTGGGAAGAGTTGAAACTAGACCCAGAAAATTCTAAACAAACTCAACCAATTCAAGTATGTTAGAAAAACACTTGGATTAGTAACAATCCAACAAAAGCCAATTATTTGAGAAATAAGAAGCAATCACACTTGGGGCAAACAAAAGAAATCTGAAAAAATGTAAAAACAGTTTAGCTAACCATACAATATTTAGTACCACCATGAAGTCAAATTAAATTCAGACACTATCCAGGGAATTTATCATAACGCATGCAATCCTCTAAACCCAATCCTACCATTTGTTCAGCAAGCTCACATAACCCCGATGAGCCATTCCCCTCTTACCAAAACTACCCATAGTTCTAATTCAGGCTATTAATTATTAAAAACTAACCTGAGTGGAATGTCACACCTCCTAACACCTGCAGATTTCCTGGCTGGACAGCTTAGACCTGAGATATATTCCAGAGAATGAAGTTTTGCAACTTGCCTCTAAACAAATATCCACATCTCAAATACAGTAAAGTTACAAAGAAGCAAAAATATGTAAATTTTTTAGCACACATGCCTCTTCACAACTGTGATGATAATAATATGTCAGCCAGGCATAATGGCAATTTTTTTATTGAAAAAGTAAATAGATTAAACATAAATATTATTATAATAAGCAGTAATATATTAAAACACTCACTGAGGTAAATGCCTCTTGCCAGACAAGTTCAAAAATAATACAAGATAAAAAAGCACAGGCAGAGGCAACCATGCACTCGCAAATAGCGTACTGTGAATAAACGTATTACTCTGTATATGAAACAAAGCAAATTTAATGGTGTACGCAAATGGTGAGCGCTTTCACAAATGCTTCTTCAGACCATGACACACCTTGTTACTAATTAGTTCTTATATAAATATTATTATAATTACAAAAGCAACTACAATCTCTCTAGCTATAATAGATAGAACCAAACCGTAAGTGTGACTTTCATTCATGCAGATGTAATCTTCAGTTTGTAGCAAACCATTCTGTAAATGTCATTTCATTTTTGAGACATTTGCATAATTATAATTTCTATGCATATTTGTATACTTAATGTGCAAATAAATGAGAATATCTACAAAGCAGTGCTAGTTAGACACCAACTATTGGTGAAAAGTTTTAGTATCCTTGCGTAAGCTTTCATTCGATGCCACCAAATATTACATAAACACATTTTTCCTCAATTTATTATCATAATTAACATGTGACATATATTTAAAATAGTTAAAGAAAAGAGCAGACATTTGCTCTAGGACAGATGACCTTGTCTGAGGATCTATTTTTGATCACAGCAGTGAATGGACACGAGATATGCTGTTCTAAATTGTGTGTAGGAGCCTAATATACATGTCTGAGGTATGTACAATGCCGGAGATGCATAATATAACAGTTTTGCATATTTTATTACTAAACAAGTAAAATATATATGCAAGTTAGTAGTAGGCAAACAGCATGTATCACTGACAGCTTTTGCAGCATTATATTAGCTTCCAATTGATACTATAAAGTACCATTTGCATGTTATGTGGTTCCGGTTATTAAACGAAAAATTAACATGGCACTGATTCATAGTTTGGCATACAAAGAAATCACACTTTCCTGCTTAATGACCACAGTATCCTGTCAGCAGACATTACTGACCTGTGTGCTGAGCTGTCCTATACAATGTTGATCACCATGCTATGTGGACACTACCTGAAATATTTACATAAAACATGCATATATATCACATTTACTGCTAAATAAGTACAAATATCTACAAAGTGGAGATTGTTAGACACCAGTTCTCTTTGACAACTTTTCCACCACTATAAAATCTGTCACGTCATGCCATAAAGTATTATCAACTCTGACTCAGTTAAGGCATTAACAGAAATTTTAGTATGGTATATATTCAAAATTTGGCACATGGATAATTAAAAAACACTCACTACCTCATTTCAGTCAGAAAGAATTCCTGACCCATAAGTTGAGTTAGCCTGTTAAATAGTGTTATGAAATGCTACTAAGTGGACAGTCCCTGACATATTTCCATAAACATGATATTTATATACATTAGCATATAGCTAATGACGTACAAACATCTGCAAAGCTATGGCAGCTGGACATCAGGTATCACTGCTAGGTTTTCCAGTATAATGTAAGCTTTTTTTCTTCTACCACAAAGTCCATACAAACTCCTTGGTCAATTGTTACCATAAATATCAATATGGCATGTACTCATAATTTAGCATGAGCATAAATCCCACTTACTGACCATCTCATTTGGGTTAGTAGTCCTAATTGTAAAGGGCATGTCTGCTCAAAGAGATCAAGAGAACACTTCATATCTCACTGATCTAATCAATTATAGATAATAACATGAAGTGCACACGCATGTGCGTTTGTGAAAAATATTTATTTATTACTTTTGTTTACCAGGTAGTGTCCGACTAGGCCAGGGGCCAGTTTTCAGTGGAGATCTGAGGAGAAAAGCTCCACAGTATTACAGAAAAAATATTTTTGCAACAGAATACAATGCAGGCAATAGTAAAATACAGTCAATAGAACAATGCAAGCAACAGTACAAAAACAGCAATTGCTCAATACAAGTACTAAAATAATTTCTATATAAGCACAATTAATAAACAGACGATAGGAGTAATGGAGAACAGTAGTAGAAGAGAGTTAATAATTATCCTGGAGCGTAGCAAGAGCATAGCCAATGATTAGTCAGGTGCTCCTTTAGGAGTGATTTTAACTGATTGTGGTTAGGGTTTTTTGCTATTGACTCTGAAAAAGTGTTAGAGTTTGGCTATCTTGTGAGAATAGAGGGAGTCGCCAAGACTGTTGTGGAAGTTGGCAACCTGGCAACCTTGAGTAACAATTTGTTAGAAGATCTAAGAGTTCTAGGATTGTTACTAGGTTGGACTAAGTAGGAGATCACAAGGCAGTTGCTGGGGTGATAATTTTGTGGGGTAAGATTAGCTGATTAAATAATAAAAGGTTGGGGAGCTCTAGCTAGTCCCACTGTGAGAGAGCTGCACAATGGTGAGATCTGTATGGATGATTTATAACATATTTAGCAATCTTGTTGTAGCATGCTTCAAGGTTGCTGAGGTCCGATTTTCTAAGGTTTGTGAATATGAGTGAACCATACAGGAGGGAAGACAGCAGGTGTGTGTGAGCAGAGGAAAATCTGGCATTGGGAGTTAAGTATGGTTTGGCCCTGGATAGGATGCCAAGTTTTATGTGGACTTTTTTGATAGTTTGTGCAATATGTATACCAAATTTGAGGTTATTATCTAAGGTAACACCTAAAAGTTTAGTGTGGCTAGTGGGGTCTATCTTGATACCATTTGCAGAGGTAATAGAGAAAGGGGGCATGGAAGATTTTTTTTTTTTTTTTTGTTACTGAAAAATAAGTATTTTGGTTTTGTTGGGATTTAAAATGAGTTGGTGGTGAGAGAGGCATGTTTGTATGTCCTGAAGAGATGATTGCATTTTTTGTTGTAGTTCTTGGGGTGAGGAGGCAGAGCAGATAAGTGTAGCATCATCGGCATACTGTACTATTGAGCAAGTTGGGTTGCTGAACTAAGATTATCTGTGAATATGATAAAAAGAAGAGGGATGAGTATAGAGCCTTGTGGTACAGCCACAGTGATGGGGAGTAGGGGGGAAAAGGAGTTTTCCCATTTTGTAGCCTGTTGTCAATTGGAAAGATAGTTACGGAACCAAGTTAGTGTTGAAAGACTAAGGCCAGGAAGACAATTTATTAAGTAGTAGCTGGTGGGATATGGTGTCAAAGGCTTTGGACATATCGAGGAAACTAGCTGGCCTTCATTCATGAAATGATGGATAGTATTAGTGAAAGTTAGGAGGGCGGTACTGGTACTATGTTTAGGTCTAAAGCCGTGCTGAGTACTGGAAAGGAAGTTATTGTTTAGTGTGTTTTTATATACATACATACTGTACACACACACACTTGTATACAGAAATATATGTGTGTGTATATATATATATATATATATATATATATATATATATATGTATACATATATATATATATATATATATATATATATATATACATATACACACACAAACGTGTGGGTATATATAACTAGACACACATGCATGCGCACATGAGTGTATGCTTACAAATACAGATAAACACACATGAAGCGCTCTATATATATATATATATATATATATATATATATATATATATATATATATATATATATATATATAGTTTCACTTCATATTACTAAAATATCGAATTTCAGCATTTCGACAGTATAAAACCGAAACCATCACAACACCGACACTTCACAATCACGAAACCAAAACATCCAACATACACAATACAGCACACAACACATAAACCATAACACCCACACCACAAAACAATTAAATTCAAAACACCACACAGATACACACACCTACACTACACAAATGCAGGGGGGAAAGCCCCCCTGTGCTCCTCACACACACGCCTACTTATATATACTAACTCAGAGATCGCACAAACAATAAAGAAAAAAATAATCACACACAGCCAACACACACAATCATACCTCCACCTCCTACCCTAACCCACTCGTACAAATTAGAAAAACACTCACGCATACTCACTCACCTTAAACTGCAGACACCATCCCAGCCAAACACTTCCACAACATAACGTACATGCATAAGTGTGAATTCGACATAGTCCTATTCGCGGTTATGCACTTTCGTTATTTTGAAGTTTCAACTTCATGGACACGAATTTCTGAAATTCGATATTTCAACAATTCGTGTTTATGAAGTGAAACCACACACACACACACACACCCACATATATATATATATATATATATATATATATATATATATATATATATATATATATATATAAAGCAATATATTGCAGTCAAGTACCACCTCAAAGAAAATCTTAAAAATAACCACCAGTTAATTCACATCCTCATGGCTTTTAGCGGTTCTTTTTAATAAATTGCACATTCTCTTACAACTCTGGCTCCAATGCTGCATAACAACTGACTTCTGCTGATACAAATGCTCATCCTCATTACCCATTTTACTGCTTTTGAAATGAGAAGAATGTCACTTTGAATGTGAAAAAGGTATGTCAAACAACGTTACTTTCTGAGGTTTAAAAGTAACCGTCATTTTCAGCTACAATGAAAGCATTATTCCGCTCGCTGCTCAGGTTACTGGCCCTCACCAAAGAATATACAACAATTACACACTAATGGACAGCATTATTACACACAGTATAGCAATATTTATCTAAGACATACTACCAGCTTCTATGCTTATGTGATTATCATATCTGAGCTGAAATGTCAGAACCACTTCCTAAAAATATTCTCTAGATGTGAGTTTGCCACAAACTACTGCATTTAAAACAAATTGTTACTGGAAGTCACCGTGCTCTGAAGCCACAGTAACTACAACAGGTGGTTATGGCTCTTGGTTCCATTAACATGAGGCCGAGTAAGACAAGAACATCACCTGAATGAAGTTTACTAGAGCACTTCACAACAGCTCTATAAACAGCTGTGAAATACTTTTAAAAATGGTACATCTTTAGATGGCCAATGAGAAATTACTTGATAGTTAATTACCTGAAGCACAAGATGCCAAAAAGCACAATTACAACAGCCATTTTCTATAGGAAATCACTGCTGGTGAGATTTCTAAGTGTGCATGAGACTTCTCCTTTTTGAGTTGGTGTAACCATGGTGTCAATATGTACACGTTCGGATATTAGGAGATTTGCCTCCCACACTAGGGAGGGTGCAGGTATGCTTAATTTCTGCAAAAAAAAAAAAAAAACACTCCACTTTTCACCCTTTTGTGCTTCACGCATTAGTTTTTAATTTTTCTGATGCTCAGAGTTTTGCCTTTCAACTTTTTTTTGGTAGAACCTAAAAAAGAGATTGTGTATGCATGCATATGAGCATGAGTATATACGTGCACGGTCACTAAACAATATCAAATCAAACCACAAAATATCTGATCAAACTAGGTGGGAAGCTGCGCCCCCCACACCCCCCTAACAATATATTCTAACTCCAGTGTCGCACTACAGTGGGGAACAGGGCATATACCTGCCAGAGCTGTTTTTCGGTCAAATGAGTATTCGGTCATATGGGTTTTCGGTCATATGGTCTCAGTCAAATGGGCTTCGGTCATATGTAGTGAACCCGTATGTGCATATAGTACTCTGGGGGTGTAAGTGCAGTAATGACCACAGTTTTCTGATTTTAAGTAGAGGTCGCAGAAAATATGAAAACCGTGTATTTTATTCCTGCAGAACTATGATGGGACATGTTTATGTTCAGCAGCAGAATCAACCAGATAACGGTATATATGTGTGAACACATGCAGTGGGACAACAGATGCAGCAGGACAATCTGATTATCAACTCAATAATAATTTGTAAAATAAATGTTTTTTCTATGGAAGTATCTGCTTTTTTTAAGAAGCACTCTGCATACACAAAAGCAGGGTATCTAGTAACCCTGCTTTTGGATGTTTTCAGTAACCATAAATACTTCAATATTTTGTATTTTTTGTGAAGAACATGAAGATGAGCATGAGGCATCATATGGACGTCAGGAAAGAAGTGGCTGCCACTGTAGGTGACATTATGTATATGTATATAGCCTTAATCCTCTATCCCAACTTTCTGGTACTTTTCAGAAAATAGACCATCAACTATTATCAGCCCCTCACACACATATTTCAACCTTCCACTGACTGCTAGATACATCCCAGCATTATTCAAGTGCCCCACTGTTATTCTACACCAGTCAAGACAGCAGATGACTACAGACCAACATCCATATACAGCCATATGGCAGACATAATGAAAAAGTCATATGGAACAGATACGGCTTTAGGACCAAGCATAGCACCACCACAGCTATTTTCTCACAGACGAATGACAAATACTCAATTATGAGAAATGACTATTGACTAGGACAGTACTCACTGATCTAAAACTACCCTTTGGGTGTGCTTACCACACTGTCGTGTTACTAAAACTAAAGCAATGTAGATTTTCAGGTGAGGTATGTGATTGGTTCACAAACTACCTGCTCAACAGAACATCCATAATTTGTAAAAAACATTCAAACCTAATCTCGACTACTACCAATATTGGAGTACTCCAAAGTTCAGTACTTCGGTCCCTTTTATTCTCACTGTTCATTAATAACCTCCCATGGCAGTTCTCCTACCTCCACTGTTTACTGTATGCTGATAAGATAATTATCACTAGGGCTGCTGCATCCACACAGCAAATCAACTTGAAAAATAATTTAAAAAGCTTGGTAATTGGCTTTAGAGTTATCAAACACCAGAAAATCAACAGTAATGTTATTCAGGACCAGTAAACGTTTCTCCATGGCACACCCCTCACTCTCTTTGACCCTGGCCAACACCCAAATGTTGAACCAAAGAAATACCTTGGGATAACTATACCAGACACTGTATTTCCTTCTTTATATATTTTATTTAGGTTTACCAGGGTAGGGTGCTGTTCAACAACTATTTCTTAACCATGTGGAGCAACAGTCCCAGAAAGTTCTTATCCAACTCAAAATATCCTACACAACATCCTACTTACTAACCAAGGAAACTAGGCATAGCACAGTCCTAAACATTCTGCTGCCTCATCTGGAACACTCCCTGCCAAGAAGTGTTCAGTATTCCCCAAATCAGGAAATACTACAAAAAATGCAGAATAAAATTCTAAGATTTAACCAGTTAAGCCTAAGTAAAAACAACATTGCCAGACAATTGCTGAATCTAACTGGCTTCCAGATGGCACAGCAATCCTACTTCTTACACCTTAACCTACAAAGTAATTAATGACTGTGACTGCCCTTGACTTTTAAAAAAGTCTGTTTTAGAAGCTCTTGGTGGGACCTTTAGAACACAGATGTCAAACTGCCAGTCTGGCCAGGCCCCCTGACAACAGCAGAAAAGACATTTGCAGAACTATCCCCTGCCAATTGGAATATAGTAACACGGGTTATCAGGTCCTTCCCTTAGCCTACAGACTTTCCACAAGTCACTGAAAAAATGATACTGGATTAAGCCATCAATGTAAATCTGGAGCATTTCTCCCCGGGCCTCCACTGAAAACAGGATCTGTGGAACCTAGACGGACATTCCCGGTCAACAAATGTTAAATAAAAATAAAAAATAAAAAAAAAATAAATGTTTCAATTTGGGATATTATGCCTAGCAGGCTTTATTTTAAACTCTGTTTCTAACATATAGCCAAACAATCCACATATGATGTACTGACAATATAAGAAAAAACTACAGTATAGTATGTCTACATTTAGTGAGGTTTGCTTCATTGGCCTAAATGTACCCCCAAAAAAGTTAAGGTTTAGGTATTCACAAGTGATGTAGCTGAAACACTGGTATGTCCTCAAGGGGTTATTCACATATATTCCATGGCATCTCTAGTGGGGTTTGGTTTATGGCCTAAATGTACCCATAAAGACTTAAAAAGTAAAAGAAAATCTAAAATGCCATGGGCATTTACAAGCCATGTAGCTGAAACACTGGTATGTCCTTAAGAGATCACATTCATAAATCCCATAGGTCTCCACTACAGGAGGTTTAAGGTTTTCCACTGGGAAAGCCCTAGCTTGTTTGGGTCTTTCTTAGAGATGTTACTGAATTATTTGTCTGTGCAATTTTTTTTATCCTTTGGTTTGGATGTTTTAACACTCACAGAGGCAAACAGGTAATGTCTCCGCCCCAACTTCACAGTATCACTTCACATTACAAATGAGTATTGAATAGATAGTTGGGTAATGCATTTAAGTATGGCCAACAATTCAAGTTCTCTCTCCACAGTGTATTACTACCCTTCCTAAATGAATATCCCAACTATAGGTCAGCAAACCTCCCACTGCTGATGTTCAATTAACTCAATTGCTTCTATGCATGATTGATGTTTCTGAATTACAATTTCTTTTTATGTATATAAACTGCTTTCTATTATTTCCAGTGTATATACACTAAGGAACATATCTGTAGTTAATATTTTTCTTATGCTTAGATGCACTTGGAATGTACTTTCTCCAAAGAATGATTTGTATGTTATATTAAATTCCTCACTGCTAATATACTAGTTCCCATATACTTTTGAGGATGCCCAGGTCATTCCTGGAAAGGGCCCTCAGACCAGTGTACTTACCCAGCTAGCAAATATAAAATAAATAAACAAACAAAAAGCATAGCCCTCATCTTGTTAAAGTACATGGCTAAAAATCATCAGGGATAATGCCCAATACCCAAAATAAGGAACATTTTCATCTTCTTCATGTACAGTTTCAAAAGTTGCAAATTTTAAGACTAACACAAGAAAAACTTCTAAAACAATGACCAAAAGCTAGGAAACAAATACAAACTAAAGCTCCAAAAACATAAAGGACAACAAGCTGCCTGGAACGCAAACCCACATTTATTTTAAATACTGAAACACGCCATTAAGCACTTTCGTCGTCAAATCAGGACTTCAGCAGATTCCGATGAAGTCGTGATTCGATTATGAAAGTGCTTAATGGTATGTTTTAATAGTTAAAATAAATGTGGATTTGTGTTCTGGACAGCCTGTACCCTTTAAGTTTTTGGAGATTCTAAAAAATGAGAAACCACCCCACCCCTCTGGGGTGGGGATTACTGGAAAAAGCACACTGTACAGCAAACTTACCTACGTCTACAGTCCTACTTCCATTCTATATGACTTCACAAATCCTGCAGCACCATCAATAATCAGCAATCAGTAAAAATTAAATACATTGCCTGCATCCATACTCCCATCACACTTAAGGCTCCGAAAAAAATTTCCAAAGTAATTATAGAAAAAAAAACACCCAATTCAACTACAGTGAAGTTCAGCAACACTTGTGTTGGTTAGTGGTACTGATGTCTCCAGAGCTCTCAGCATACAGAGGAAGTAAATTTAGCAGCAATCATCTTTCCATCTAGTATAGTTTAAACTAATTCCCACCCTCATTTTGCTGGAACATGCAGCACTAATAGTTACAAAGTGCCTAAGGCACTATTGGAATTGAAGAGGGTTAAAATAATTTAATTTTAGCTTTTTGGTGTTCTCAAACCAACTAGCATAGGGCTCTAGGCAGGAACCTAGACAAGCTTCTGCTAGATAAAATGTCATCTTTTTGACATAAATGGTTAGGATCATGCCACATACTGCAGGAAGCAGTATTATCAGCAGGGGTGCGACTTACTTATCTGTTGGCAGTGTTGCAGTAAGGTCCAGTTGAGGTGGGGGGAGTGTGAGCTGTGAGCACAAATTTGAAAATCCTGTCACTTGACAGAACCAAGACTAACAGTAAAATTAGTTTTGTCCTGCTTGTTGTTTGCAGTAAAACGAGAAACAGACTATCCTTTAATTAAAGTCAGTTGCTCCTCAGTAGACAAAACTCCAAAGGAAACCTTTGCAAAGCCTCACAATTTTGTCTACACAACTCTTATGCTAGCGAAAGTTATGGACTCAAAAAAGGTATTTTTAGCAAATCCTTCTTGAATTAATAATTTTATAAATAATACACACGGATTCTACAGTGTTGTAGACTTCACCGGCAGTACACACTGGGGCTAATAACAGAGCTTTCATAGACTATTCAGTTTATAATAGTAATATAGCAAGGCCTTTACTGTAGCAATAAAACAGTAGCAAGTGCTCCATCCCAGTAAACATGCAGGGCAGTTTATTATTATCTGATTTATTCAATTGCACTGATTTGGTAAACAGAAATTATTTATGTTGTGATCATACTTCTCAACTGTACAGATTTTTGCAGAATGTCCAGATTTTGGTCTCAACTTTAGGTCAGTTTCTCATAAAACTGTGTTTTTTCTGACAAATGGCTTGAAGTTAGAAAATAAAGACAGACATTTGAGTTTCAGACTTCATACCCTTCAGAAAATTCATGCTAATGCAATACATTTTATGCTATCACCTTTCTAAGTTTGTAAAAGCAATATTTAAAAAGTGTCCCTATTTTTGGGCTTTTGTCCACCCATTATTTACGGCTTTGTCCAGATTTCTTGCTCTAAGAGGTTGAGAGGTATGGTTGTGATTTGTGTAAAAAAAAAAACATGACAGAATTAAGAACTAATAATCCTAATCTGATTTTTGGATGCTGGATTAAGTTAGATTCTTTATTAGAAAAAATGTAAATGTATTTATTTTTAAATAATTGTTTCTGATACTAGTGATGTAATTCAAAATGAACTAATGTTGGTTTTGTCCTCAGTGTATATATTTGTTACATGTTAAAAAAAATATTAAAAATGTTTTGGAAAACAGAAAATATTTATGCAGTTCTAAAGTTAAAATATTTTAATCCATGCCATGTTTATATATCAAAGACATAAAAAATAAAAATGCATGAAGAAAAAAAACATATGCACTCCTCATTCACATAAATTGCACTTTGTCTCCATCTTGTGTCACTACAGATATCTGCACCAAAAAAGCAACAGTTCTTGTGTGACGTGTACATATGTGTATGTTTATATATATATATATATATATATATATATATATATATGTATGTGTGTGTGTGTGTGTGCGTATGTTATGTGTATACATGCCTGAAATCACACCCTTCTTGTGCAGCAGGAAGGACAAAAAGGAGTGATGAGGATCTGCATTGATACTTTTCCACAAATTTTGTAATAAAGTGTGAAATAAGATAGGATGGGGGGAATTTGTACAGAAATTTCCCTAGTCAAGGAATGGAAAACATCACAAATTACTGTTTCCTTGCAGCACAAAGAAGAAAATATGGAGAACCATGTTCTCCTGAATGGTGAAGAGGTCAATCTTCCAAGTGCCCAAGTTCAAGAAAATCTGACTCAACCACTGTTCCTGAACATGCAACTCCTGAACAGGACTGCAGGAGCAGCTCAGTGAGTAAGCCATACTTGGGTCTGTATTACTTCAGCGAAAGACGTATTCAGCGAATACATCTTCATTGCTCACCAGCCACTGAAATTAACTTCAGCAAACCATGGAATTATAGCCACGGTTTGGAAACACTTGACCATCCTCTCAACTTTACCTTTTTCCCCAGTGTAGTGCAATCTCAGAGTTGGTATATATAGTTGGGGGGGCACAACTCCCCATGTTGGGGTGTGTGGGGGGGTTAAGCCCCCTACTTGGATGGATTTGATTTAGTGCTTTTTGTGTTCAATATGTTTGGTGGGCTAGTGTTTCCGAACTGTGGGAGAAATTCCGCAGTTCGCTGATGTTAATTTCGGCAGCTGGTGAGAGATGAAGACGTAGTCACTGAATACGTCTTTCACTGAAGTAATATAGACCTCCATACTTTGGGATGTGAAATGATGAGAGGAGGATACCTCTGTCTGTGATGCACTGTCAGAGGCACAATGCCTTTCTGTACAGAAGATATGAGAACATGCCCCTTTCCTTTTTAAGTAAGTTATAACAGGTTCATGGGAGGTTACTAGGCTATTGGCCCTAGGGCCTTTATAAACCCATTCATATTATACCCTTGTTCCCTTATTGACCAATTTGTATGGTCTAGATTTGCCAGATCTCTCTGGTTCACTGACAGAAGGACACTAATAGATTTCATCTACACACAAAGATAGACACGGTTACATTTTCAAACTCTGAACTGATACTGCACAATACAATATGAAAATAAGATGTCCTAAGCATTACTTATAACAGCAAAACTAATGCATAAAATGCATCAAAATTAACTTCAACACAGCTCATAATATACTGGGTCCAAGTCAAAATAAAGGCATTTTGTGCTGATGTCTGAACAGCGTGATTTGGTATTACCATGAATGTGAAGGTGCAAACCTATAAGGAAACCTCCTTGATGCACCTATCATTGGGTTTATCCTCTTATTCCAATTATTCCAATGTAAACTGGTACATTTTTCAAGGAAGTTCCCACACTCAGAAGAGCCTTTTTCCCATGCTGGCACACATTATGGTGTCACACTAAAGCAAAATAATTAGTCCCTGAGCTAGTCAGCTCATCCCAACCAATCAGCAAATACAGTTCCTGCAAGCAAGAAGCACACTGATGATGTGACACCCACTAAGTTAAAAAGGATATATAAATATACAATTGTCCAATTTAAAGAGATGACAGCAGCCATGGGTTGTCTGAAGTACAGAGGGATAGCAAAGGGGTAGTAGTGACACAGTGAAGAAGTTCATTTTCATAAATCAACTGATAGGTAAAAACACAGCTGATGTATTCAATACTGGGGCACTCAAAAGTTGGTCTACAAGCAGGGTTTAATTCCAAGCAGTAAAATCCCCCAGAATGGTAGATGTTAGATAGCAAGAAGAAAAGGATCAGAAGGATATACATTTCCTGAAAATATATAGCAAGTAACAATGTTAACTGAAAGCGAGAACCAATGAGCAAATGGACAGATTACAAATGTCAGTAATGGAGACATTTCTGAAGCAAACACCAGAAATAGCAATACCCTTGATGCTGTGACATTAGCTGCAATATTTTCCACTGAATAGTTGGCCACCTGGTGGTAACAGATAATACAATTCATAAACTACTAGAAAAGTATTTCCTGTAAAGTATGAAGGGAAATGTAAGTGTATTAGAAGGTATGAGTATTATTTTCTGTACTAAAGATAGTGTATTTTTACAGGTGCCCCCAGACAGCCACAACGAAGACCTTGGCCTTCTTGGTGACTCAGTGTCCCTGCAAGTCCTAACAGCCCCGAATCTACTAATGTCAAAACATTTAAATTAACTACCTGCCTCCCTGTGGACTACCCACGACAATAATGTTGGGCTACTCCCGTTTGTATTATGCTGAAACCTGGTGATCAGTTGCCTTTGGTACACCAATATCCACTTTCTAAGAAAGCAGAACAAGGTATTCAACCAGTAATACCCTCTTTAATAGAGCAGTCCATTATCGTTCCCGCAGTGAGCCAGTGTAACACACCAATTCTCTCTGTCAAGAAACCGGGAAGACAGGTTTATCATTTCGTGCAAGATCTCAGACAAGTCAATAAGGCCATTCTGCTGGCCTTCCCAGTAGTGCCCACCACTGAAACCAGCCTCTTCAATTCCAACAGATACAGAGGAAAAACCCCATGAATGTGTGTGTGTTGTTAACTCTGTACTTCCTCCTAAAACTGATCTTGCTGATACCCCACTCACTAATCCTGACTACGTTCTTTTCATGGCTGGATCCTGCTTATGTAATAAACTTGGCCAATTAACAGCAGCATGGGCAGTATGCTCCCCACATGAAGTAATTTCTACCGGTAGGCTACCGCCAGGCACTTCAGCCCGAGTAGCAAAACTTGTGGCATTGACGCATGCATGCAAACTAGCAGAAGGAAAAACTGTTACAATCTACACTGACTCTAGATATGCTTATTGTGTTGTACATGATTTGGGGACGTTGTGAAGAGGGCGTGGATTCCTGACATCCTCTGAAACTGTTATAAAACATGCCTTTTATGTTAATAACTTACTAAAGGCCTTGCTCTTGCCTTCAAAAATTGCTGTTGTAAAATGTGCAGCTCACCAATCAGATGACTCTTTTGAAACAAAAGGCAATGCCTTAGCTGACTGGGCTGCCTAACAGGTTGCACTAAATGGTGCTGTTCAGAAAAATAATATGCAGTCTATCAACAATCTGTGCAGATGTCTTTATTCACACATGATGTTTTAAAAGCTTTACAGTATGAAGCTACAGAAGCTGAAGAGAGACTTGGCAAAAGTTTCAGTTCTTTAAAAATGCACAATCCATTTGGCAACATCCTGACGGCAGGCTTGTCTGCCCTAAATCTATACATTTTTCTGTTATAAAGGCTTACCATTTACCTTCCCATATTGACATTCAGGCTTTACTAAAATTGATTCTCCGAGACTGGTTTGCCACCTACCTCTCAGCTTCTGTATGCCACTTTGTCAACACTTGTTCTGTATGTTTACAGCATAACATTTCAAAAGGGACTAGAGCCCAACCTCAACCTATGCCGAAACCTCAGGGGTCTTTTTGCTCTTTGCAATGAGATTTTATTAAACTACCATTCTGTAATTGTTTTAAATATGTTTTAACTGTTGTTGATGTCTTTTCTGGTTGGTTAGAAGTACATCTATGTGCCAAAAATGAAGTTGTCTCTGTTGATAAAAAACTATGTTATGACTTTATCCCCAAATTTGGGGTTCCCTGTACTATATACTCTGACAGGGGTACACATTTTAATGCTCAATTAACCCAGGCACTATGTTCTATGCTAGCTATCATGCCCAAGTTTCACTGTCCTTATAGACCTCAAGCCTCTGGCATTGTTAAACAAATAAATCAAACTTTAAAGACAAGGTTAGCAAAACTTACCTCAAAAACAGAAATGACATGGGTACAAGCCTTTCCTTTAGCATTGCTTTCAATCTGCTCTCAGGTACACCTGACAAAGGGTCTCTCCCCTCATGAAATTATTATGGGATGCCCCAAAAGTCTTCCTATGACTCCGCCTCCACCCCTCTCTGCAATTAATAATTTTGATGCTAATGTTTTGCTTTACTGTAAATCTCTTGTTTCTGTCTTACAGCAGTACCACAAACAAGTTGCAGCAGCCCAGCAATCCCCAGATCCTTTTCTGCAACCCTCATTGCTACCTGGGGACTGGGTTTACGTGACGTCCTTTTCTCAAAAAACAGCTCTCCAACTGCATTGGAAAGGACCATTTCTAGTACTCCTCACCAGTTCTTCAGCAGTCCGACTTCAAGGCTCTCCTGTGTGGATCCATGTGTCACACATTAAAAAGGTTGAACCATGAGATTCTCAAAAACCTCTTCCATTCACAGCTCCTGATCCTAAACCAGTTGCAGCTTGCACCAAAAGCAAAACTGCCACACCTCAGGATGACGACTAATGATAAAAAGTTACTCTGTTCCACGTCTCCAGTACCATCTCCTGCTTCACCAACGCAATGAACCTTTCCCCACAGTTATTGAATGGCCATTCTCATTGCATTACTCTTTTTGCTCGGGCCATTCCTCTTCACAGTCACTACTGTGCCCCTCCAAAAGAGAGCAACCTGGCACCCACCTTTTAACACTTACCAGGCTCTGAAATATACCTATGCTTCCACATTCAACGTGTCTGACTGTTGGATCTGTGCCGCTATCCCTACTTCACATGACGGATTGCCATTGATGGCTAGCCCTTTACCCACCAATAATTATTCCACCATCCTCTTTAATATTTCTGGGAGACTGTGTAAAAAGACACATTCAGATCGAACTGTATCTCTGACTTTGGCATATCGACAGCAAGGTATTTTATGTCTAAAACAAAAAGGAATAAAGAAAGTCGGGTTAAGCAATTGTAGCATAACAATTAAGAGAGTATGTGCCATCACAAACTACACAGCCTTACAGTCAATCAACGTTACGGCACGGAACAGATCCATTTCCTATTCAGTGTGGTGGGCTGCCATATCTGCACCATTCCGAAACTATTCAGACTGGCAGACCTGTAATGCAAATGGAACAATGCTGGGGCCAAAGGAGGTAAGGATCTTTGAAAATAGCCCTACAATGACAAATTTTTCGCAACTTCACAACTTAAGCTAGACTTATATGATGTATTCTCCCAAGTAGTGTTCAATAACAATGCCACTACAAACATTTCTACTATGCTCTTGGAAGAAGAATTGTATTTTATATGTGGTAGAAAAGCATATAAATGGTTACCAGAAAATTGGTCTGGTAGCTGTTTTTTGGGGTTATCCTATTCCAGCAATTTGCCATGCTACTTTACTACCACAAGGAAAGATCAGAAACACTCAAGAAATAAAAGCACCCACCAACCCGGTAGGACAGGTGGATGCCTTATGGATCTATTATCATGACCTCACTCACGCAAGCACCAAAGGACTTTCCCACATAGACCTGGGTGATGACGTCATAGCTGGAGCTGGTATCCTACCAGCTTATAGAGCAGTAAAATTGATTTGGAAATTGAGAAAACTGTCTAAACTTCTTGAAGTCTAAAGAAATAATAAACTAACTGCGAGGGCTGTAGTCCTTCAAAATCGTATGGCCCTTGATATTGTACTTGCGGCTAAAGGGGGTACATTTGCTTTACTCCAGGAGGAGTGCTGTACATTTATTACTGACAATCAGCATGAACTCGAGAGCCACCTTGAACTTATACAAAAGGTTTCTGAACTCTCTGAAGCTGAAAACGCCGATAGCTCCACTTGGGCTTGGCTAACCAAGCTCTTCTCTGGATGGGAAGGAGGCCTACTTAAACCGATTCTTACAACTGCAGTATTAATCATTTTTGTCTTTTTGCTATTGTTTATAATAAAAGCCTGCATTCTGAAGCTTATGTCTTCCAAGACAAATGCCAAAGTGCCTAAGTTTTATATGCCTGCAGTAACTGATGATGTCCAAGAAAAGAGTAGTATTAATGATGAGATTGAAAACCTTACTAGCATGGTTATGTTAGAGTTTGGGAAAATGTATAAAGAACTAAATGGTGATGCTTAGAGAGCATCAAATGGGGGATTGTAAAGTATGAAGGAAAATGCAAGTGTATTAGAAGGTATGAGTATGTAACAAAATGCATGAATCTAAAATGTACTGTACATAGAAATGTGACAGTCTGCAAATAGTGAAAAGTTACTGAAAAGAGAGACTGTAATAGTAAACATGTCTACATATGAAAATGCATTTGATTTTCTTTTTCTACCTAGAGATGTAATGACATCATGTTACTTTAGAGCTATGGAAAATGGCCCTATTGGTTAATCATGCTTCCAGTGTTCTCATTAGTTCAGTGTTACTTTTCTAATGAGTCAGCATTTAATAGTCTATATAAGCTTGAGTCAGCATTTAATAGTCTATATAAGCTACAATATTTGTTCTGGGAGTCACCCTGATACTTTTCAGAGGCTCATGCACATGTGTAATAAAAGTTGCTGAACGACAGGAAGTCTTCTGCCTTTTATTTTACAATTTTGCTGCCGTTTACTCGGATCTGATCTGGCTATGCTGCGGTCACTCAGGACTGGTGGATGTGCTGGTTTATGGGCCCATGACAAGATTTTGTCTTTTTTTTTTTTACAGTATCTCCACCAGTGCCTTGTTTAAATGGGGGGGGGGGTGTTGTAAAAAAGATACAGGGCACCAAAAATATATTTTAACACGCTTTCCTCTCTTTCAGTCCAAAGGTAAGTAGCATGATCTTTTTCAGTTCTGTGCATGCATGTGACGTAGGATTGAGGGATTAATCGAAAAGTTCTGGCGTCATAAGTATGCACGTGTGAGTGTGGGATATTACGGTGGTGATCGTCATTTTCTTTTCTGTATTAAGCAAAATAAAAGTGATCATTACTGATCATGGGAGCAATGTGGGAAGCTTAAAAGAGCCAGAAAAAGGAACTCCTGCAGGTTATATGTATTTTCGTGTGTCCCGGGACAGTTGTTTGTATTTGTCTCAGTGGGTTTCCCCTCACAAAAGATGACAACCATTTAATACCACTCAGGAAAATTCCTAACCCCGCCCACAGCCGCGATAATCAGGCTTCCGCTACTATAGTTGTGCCCCGGGCGTGGTCAACAGCAGACTTCCAAGCAATAACAAAGTCACTGCCTTTAATTCTCAGTAATCCGGCAAAATTCCAGAAAGTACTTACAGGCCATGTAAACCTTCAAAATCCCACGATCAAAAAAGTTTGTGCCATTCTTCAGTATGCTGTCCCTCTTGATTTGTTTAAAAAATTTGGGATCATGCAAGTATCCCTACTCCCATCCCTAAACATGGTACACAACGTGATAATGGGCTTGAAGCAGTGCGACAACGTCTAATAGATGCTATCACTGTTATCATTCCACCGACCCTCAACTGGTCAAAAATCAAAGCCATAGTACAAAAAAAAAAAAAAAAAAAAGAGAGAAGAGACTGTCAAACATTTTCTTAACCGGTTAACTGAAGCCTTTGAGGCATACTCCGGTTACCCAAAAAACTGTCTGCTACCTTCGTTGATGGGCTAAGGCCGGTGATAAATTGAAAGAGGTCTTGTCTTAGTTGGCCTAGTTTAGGCCTGCATGAATTAGTCACTCTAACCCAGTATCTGTCGGATCGGTTGACCCAGCAGCAAAAAGACTTGCAAAGCAAATTACTAAATGCTCAAATCCAGATGTTCACTGCTTTCGGGCAGAGAGGAAGAGAAAGGGGCAAAAAAGGAAGCACTTAAGAAAGGGGTAGGGGTGGCCAAAATCACAACCAAAATTACTCTAGTAATCATCAGCAATTTCAGCAGTCAGCCCAACAACAACAATCTGAGTGCTACAACTGTGGGCAGACTGACCATTGGAAAAATAATTGTCCATACCTGGCTTCACAACCACCTCCCCCTGCCATCAACAACAACCCATTTGCGTCTGAAACATCACAACAAACCAATCCTTTTTCGCAGCAGTGGAATTCGGCCTGGACTCCACCATATTGGTCTAAAGGCCATAATCAACCTCAAGCACAATAGGGTTTCCCTGAACAGACTCAACAGCAATGATTTCCTTTATTGCCATTAAACCAAACTGGGCCATATGTCACGTTGACTCAAAAATGGTAGACACCCCTTTTTAATAGACACTGGGGCTACTAAATCCATGCTAAGCTCGTCCACCACAGAAAGTCTTATTCTTTCAAACAGATCTACAAAAGGGGTAGGAGTCTCCGGAGTGTCCATAGAATATCCAGAAAAGTACAGTTGTGTACACTTACCATAAACGTAGATGTTCGAGTGTCTTCACTGTTGCAGTCATGAGTGTAGGGCTCTCCCCTGCCGGCAGGCAGCCCTCGGTCGGCCAGAATCCCAAAGTCTGGATCCGGCGTCGGCTGTTCAGCCATGCTCCCTGACATCAGAGCGCCAGGAGTACAAAGCTGACAGCCGACGCCATGTTCTCCAGTTTTTCTTGCCCCAGATGTCAGGAGTCCCAAAATGAATAAGGTCCCATAACCTTTGCAAATACACCTCAGAAGAATGGAGGAAAAAGGAACCACACAAAAGCAAAAATAAGAGGGGACAGGAGGGAGGGAAACCCAGACTGCAACAGTGAAGACACTCGAACATCTACATTTATGGTAAGTGTACACAACTGTACTATGTTCATCGTGTTTCACGGTTGCAGTCATGACTGTAGGGTAGAATCCCAAAGCAGAATGAAAGGGAGGTGGTCATAAAGAAGAAGGGGCGGCTAAAAGGCCCTGCAAGACTGTAGAAACAAAGCCTGCCCTAGACTTAGAGTAGAGAGGTAGATTGTAGTGCTTTGAAAAAGTATGCACTGAACTCTAAGTTGCAGCTTCCAAAATGTCTTTGGTAGGAACTCCCCTGAGGAAGGCAGCGGAAGTGGCAGCAGCTCTGGTGGAATGAGTACGTATACTCCCTGGGATTTGCTTTCCATGGTGTGAATAACAAAATTTGATTCCATGAGCAATCCATTTAGAAATGGTCTGTTTTGAAATGGCTTTACCTTGGGAACTTGAAGCATAAGAAACAAACAATTGCTCTGATTTTCTGATGTCCTTGGTTCTGTCCAGGTAAAAACGTAGGTGTCTGTGTACATCCAAGGAATGTAAGATCCTTTCCCCTTTATTTTGAGGAGTAGGGAAAAAAGTTGGCAAGTGAATAGTTTGATTTAAAGCCACTTTGGAAACCACCTTAGGCATGAAAGTAGGATTAGTCCTTAAAGACACCCTGTCTTGATGAAAAATAATATAAGGTTCTACAGCCATAAGAGCCTGCAACTCTGAAACTCTCCTGGCAGAGGCCAGAGCTAAGAGGATGGCTGTTTTCCAAGATAAAAACTTGATGTCAGAAGAGGCAGCAGGCTCAAAAGGAGACAAGGTGAGCTTTTCCAAAACATAGTTGAGATCCCAATCAGGAATGGGAGGAGATCTAGGAGGTCTTAAGTTCTTAGCTCCTCTGAGAAACTGTCTCATGAGCTGGTGGGAAAAGATTGGAGGATCTGTATTATAATGAGCGGAAATAGCAGAGGCATGTATCTTAATGGAAGAGAAAGACAGACCCTTATGTAAGAGAGCCGTCAGGTAAAGTAAAATCAAAGGAATGTTAGGAAGAAGAGGATTAGAATCCTGAGCCTGCATCCAGGAACAAAATCTTTTCCATTTTCCTGCATAAGAATTTCTAGTGCTAGGACGTCTGGCTTCTAAAATGACATCCATAACCTGCTTGGGTAGGAGAGAATGTATCAAAGACCCTGGATTAACCAGGCCGCCAGGCTTTTAGTTCTGACATGGGAGTGTAGAACCTGACCCTGGTGCTGGGACAGAAGGTTCGGAGTCTGTGGCAAAACCCAAGGGGGCTCCAGACATAGGTTTTTCAGAGTTGGGTACCAAAACTGTCAAGGCCAATTTGGGGCCAACAAAATTATCATCTTGGGCTTGTCCTGTTTGATCTTTAATAATACCCGTGGAAGAAGAGGAAGAGGCAGAAAGGCATATCCCGAGAGGTTTCTCCAACTGAACGATAGTGCATCCACTTTCCAAGCTTGCTCGTGGAAAGTCCTGGTGCAAAAAATAGTTGATGATTGAGGTGGGATGCAAAGAGGTCTATGTGAGGACATCCCCAGACTGCTGTTATCATCCTGAATATTTCGGTGTCCAACATCCACTCGTGTGGGTCCGAAAGGTTTCTGCTCAGACTGTCTGCCAGGAAGTTTTGCTTCCCTGGTAGAAACTGAGCTTGAAGGTCCAGATTGCAAGCTAGAGCTGTGTTCCATAGATCCATGGCTAGTCTGCAAAGGGGGTAGGAATGAGATCCCCCTTGCTTGTTTATTTACCACATAACTGTGGTGTTGTCTGTCCATATCAGTAGTTGTCCTGGTTGAAGAAGATTCCTGAAGGCCAATAGAGCTTTCTGAATGGCTAACATTTCCTTTAAATTGATATGCAGGTGCTTCTGATCCTTTGCCCAAAGGCCCTGCAGACAGTTGCCCTGAAAATGGACTCCCCATGCATAATCCGAGGCATCCGTGGTTAGTATCTGAGTGGCTGGAGGCAGACAGAAGGGATTTCCTTTGTTTAGAGTGCATGCTTTGGACCACCAAAGAAATTCCTTTTGAGGACAAGGCAGGACGGAGATCAGAATGTCTAAACTGTGGCAATGCTGCGTCCATACACTTTTTAGGTACCACTGTATTTTCCTCATATGTAGCCTTGCATATGGTACGAGAAGGATGCAGGAGGCCATGTAACCCAAAGCCTGCAGGAATCTCCTTGCAGATAGCTGAGTTAAAGTTGCCAAGGTTTTGAAAGTTAGAGCCAGCTGTAACTGTTTTTCGTGTGTCAGAAATGCCAGCTGGGTTGTTGTGTTTAAAGAAGCACCCAGAAAAATTATCTGTTGTGAGGGTGTCAAATTTGACTTTTTTAAGTTTACAGTGAATCCCAGGAACTTGAGAAGATTTTGAACAAACTGTAGATGCTGTAGTAAGACCTCCTTGCTGTCTGCCTGAATAAGACAGTCGTCCAGATAAGGGTCGATTTGAATTCCCTTGAGTCTGCAATAAGCTACTACTGGAGCCAGGCATTTGGTGAAGACCCTGGGCGCAGTAGACAATCCAAAGGGCAGCGCAGAGAATTGAAAGTGCCTCGATCCGGCCTTGAACCTGAGGTATTTTCTGCGCTCCTGCCTGATGGGAATGTGCAAATATGCCTCCTTTAAATCCAAAGTTACCATCCATGCATTTTTGGTCAGCACTGGAAGCAGCTGCTGCAGAGTTAGCATCTTGAATTTTGGTATCTCTAGAAAAGTGTTCAAGACTGACAGAGCCAGAATGGGTCTCCATGAATTTTGTTTCCTGGGGACTAGAAAGAGCCTTGAATAAAAGCCTTGCCCCATCTCTGAAAGTGGAATTAGTTCTATGGCTTTCATAGTCAAAAGAGCTTCCACCTGGTTTAAGGCCTCTGTCCATTGATGTTTTGGAAGATCTGGCCATCCGCTTGGCCTTGGTAGGGTATGAAAATGGAATTTGTAACCTCTTGAAACCACATCCAGAACCCACTTGTCTTGGGTTATATGAGTCCAATTTAGGTGAAAAAGAGAAAGTTTTCCTCCGAGAGGGGCTTCCAGTCAAGAAGTTCCTGCAGCCCAACAGAGGGAGTCATTGAGTCTGTTTCCTATGAGCTTGCGACCTGTCCTCTCCTCCCATAGGGGTGGAAGCAGTCCACTGTCTTGGTCTATAAGAGGCTTGTGTTTGAGGCCTTCCTCGTGAGCGTCTGTATCTACCCCTCTGAGGCCTGTCTGAATTGGGAAAGGACCAATTTTTTGTAGGCCAATTCCTACTAAATCTGGGTGGCTGTACTTGTAAGAAATATTTAACTGTTTGCATGGATTTAGCCTTATCCTCCATCTTTTTAATCACCTCTTCAGCTTTAGATCCAAACAAAACATTATGCTGAACAGGAGCATCCAATAATTTAGCTTTTACTTGATCCGGCAAATTTTGTTCCTTTAACCATGCATGCCTTCTAATTACTGTACCAGAGGCAGCAGCCCTACAAGAAGCCTCCAAGGCATCAAAACCACAGTGTAAACCATGCTTCCCAACTTGTTCAGTAGCATGCATTAAATCATGTAATTCCTTATCTGCACAGGCGGAAATGGAAGTTAGCTTTTGTTTTAAAACAGACAGGAGAAATTGCTGGTATTTCAGCATATGAAACTGACAGTTTAAAGCCCTAATAGATAAAGTAGCAGAAGTGTACACTTTTTTGCCCCATCTTTCTAAAGATCTGGAATCCTTCTCAGTGGGAATGGGGTTCTTAGCAGAAGCGGCCTTAATTCCCTTAGGACCCTGAGAAATGGTTTCAGGGTCAGCAGTAGGGTTCTTGTATAAAAACTGGTGGGAATCAGGAACCCTGTAATATCTGTCAGGCTTAACAGGAGCCGGAGGAAAAGAGTCAGGGGTTAAGTTAGCCTCCGAAAAAGCATCATCCACAATATCCAAAACAGGAGGAATAGCCAGGGGTCTATGCTGGGGAAGAAGAAGAAAATCCCTTAGTCTTTTCTTAGATTCTGAATACTCCTGTCCTTCCCAGTGAAAATGTTCCCTCATTTCATGCAAAGTTTCCCCAAAAGAGAAATCCTCAGGGGGAGAATCTGAGGGGATGGATTCCTCAGCATCAGAATCCTCATAAGGAGGGAAAGAATAATCCTGGTCAGAAGAAGAAACTGAAGAAACAGAAGCCTGATCAGTGGAGTCATAATAAACTTCCTGCCTTGGCCTTTTATCTGGAGGGGGATGTGAACCCCTAATCATAGTGAGTAAGTCCTCTGCCATCTTAAGTAACTGTTTCTGTGACTTGGGAGCCAGATCAGAAGAGGCCTGTGTTGCAGTCTTTGATTTGGAAGGAGTCTTTGCCTTTGTCTTTGGCTTTGCCTTTATTAGAAGCTGAGAAGGCCTGAAAACCCCTTCGGAAGCTGGTACCTGCACAGCGGCTCCGGACCCATCCGAAGGAGCATTGTCCGAAGGTCCTGCAACAGAAGTATTCAAAGGCCTAGTTGGCTCCTCGTGGGAGTCCGTTTCGGCCATCGGTTCCGAAATGGCCGACGACAGGGGTTGCAAAAGCACCTCACTGACGACGGCCGAACCTGAAGCTGGCTCTGCTTGTACGATATCGTCAGATTTGGACCTCGGAGGCCTGTCTTTGTCCTTGCGTCGTTTGTGAACTCCGGTAGCCGGAACCGTATCCGATGACATTTTGTAATTAAAGCCTACGAGTAATGAAATGCAAAATCGTACCTTCGTTTAATTGTACGTTGATTGAATCTAGCACAAAACTGACAACTAGTTACGTTGTGGTCAGGGCCTAAGCAAGGAATACAGTAAGAATGAAAATCCTTATGAGGTATTTGCTTCCCACATGAAATACAATTATTAACTTTTTCTGACATCGGACTGGAGCAAGAAAAAAGTTTCCCCAACGGGGTACTTAGCTTTGAGTAGGAGAAGAAAGTCTTTGGACTGAAGATTGTTCAGAAAAGTTTGTCAGGAGTCAGCCGACCGGCACTTGCGAACTGCTATCACCGCACGGCAAGAAAGACTGGAGAACATGGCGTCGGCTGTCAGCTTTGTACTCCTGGCGCTCTGACATCAGGGAGCATGGCTGAACAGCCGACGCCGGACCCAGACTTTGGGATTCTGGCCGACCGAGGACTGCCTGCCGGCAGGGGAGAACCCTACAGTCATGACTGCAACAGTGAAACACGATGAACATCTGTACCAACACCAGTCACCTTGGGCCCTCTACAAGGGGTGCACGCTTTCCTTGTAGGGCCATCAGCGCCATTAAATCCTTTAGGTAGAGATTTGCTTTGCAAAATGGGGGCTATTATTTTCTGTACTAACAAATAAATCTTTTGTCTTTTATTTTACATTCCTTAGTAATTGCCTGTCCTTCTCCTACAACAAAGGAGGTAAACAGCTATTCGGTATTCTTAAATGGATAACTTCAGGTAAATCCACAGATGCCATTGCATATCCAGGTTATTACCACTCCTTCTCATGAAGTCCCCACAATCGAGTTTTGAAGTGCTAACCAATGTGTCATTCCAAGTCTGAATCTCTCTAAAATCACAAAATACAAGCTTGACAAAGATATTGCATAGTAGAATAGAATGGCCTAGAATAGCAATCAGTATGGTTACGTTTACTAATTGAAAACCATATCAAGAAGCAAATGAGGTTTGTACCAAACTCCACCAATATTCACACTGTAGAGAAATGTAAAAAAGAGAGAAAGATAAAGAAAAAGAAAGAAAAGGAAAGAGGTGAAGAACATTCTGAGAATATGGACACTTCCCAAGCACTGTTCTTCCCATTTGTTGACATTGATTCTGAAATAAGGCTTGCTTCAAGAACTACATTGTTAAGAGTGGTATAAAGCCTGTGAATGTTCTTTTCTTCAGTAAGCATCCCGGAAAAATGTACACTGTGGAAAAGATGTATGAAATTTGTTCATGCTGTTGCTGACTGATAAAATCTATGCTATTTTTAAGGCAGAAAGTGCAAATAGTAATGCAGTTTTATTAGAATAAATAGAGTTCTTTGCTTCCTGACACCACGTCATGTTTTCTGCTTCATTTTGGTTATTTTATAAATACTAATCTTTATTGGACCCTCTTTTTTATGTGTGCGGCAAATGCTGGTCAGAAGTGAAGAATCAATAAGCATTTACCAAACCAATTACACCTCATGTACAACAGATTGTCAGCAGAGTGCCTTTACAGTCCATGCCCTGACATATAAATTGATGGTCAGCTATGTGACCATTAAAAATTAACACCATTGTCCCTCCCATACATCTTTTTAATACAGAAAGCAATATACTGAGTCACACCCAAAGACTGGGCTACTCAGTCTCTCTTAGGCTGCTGAAATGAAACTGCAGCTATTCAAAAGTGTGGATATCATTACATAATTTAGAGACTTGTGTCGAAGTACAAATTATGTACTGTCCCTTTTGTGGAAAGTCTGGAATAAAACAGTGCTGCATACCAGCCATAAAAAGAAAAAAAAATAGTGTTGAACATTGGGCTGTATTGCAGATGAACTACAGGAAAAGGTGTGGCCAGTAAAATTAGACAAATGAATCTAAGGCAGTAATCCTTCAGTGCATACAAAATATTACATAAAGCTTATGGGTGGCAAGCAATACATTTCCTGTCTTGATGAATTTCTCACATTAATGTCTATATGGGGTATTAAATGTGCTGCCTACTAGTGAAAATACTGCATCAAGCTCCTCCTGGAATACCTAAAATAAAAGGCTTATACGCATCATATGCACTATAGTCAGGTAAGGATAAGAATGTGGAAAATAAAGTAAAGATAAGTAGCGAATCTCAAACAAATGATAAATTACCACTTCATGCACCTTCACTGCAATAGGAATGGTGGAAATGGTTGATTTGATGAAAAATATTTTTAACTCTTCTGATCATCTCCTTGCACTTGCAAGTCACATCTGCTCGTAATCAAGACTCTTCATGACCCCACCCTTATTATCCATAGGTCTATGCCAAGCCTGAATTCATACAGCCATTTCAATCAAAATCAAAGTAACACCAAAAACTCAAAAATATCTTTCTCAGAGTTGCCTTTCCAGATTCTACCACATCAAACTCCATAACTTAATACACTCCCAAGGCACTTTGTGAAAACTCTGGGAGCAGTAGATAAGCCAAAGGGCAGCGCAGAGACTTGATAATGCTGCTTGCCCACCCTGAAACGAAGGTATTGCCTGCAACTTTCCCTGATAGTGATGTGCAGATAAGCTTCTTTGAGATCCAGTGTTACCAGCCAGGAATCCTTTTCTAACATTGGCAGCAACTGATGCAGAGTGAGCATTTTGAACTTTGGAATTATCAAGAAAGAGTTTAGGATGGATAGATCTAGGATAGGATGCCATGTGTCTTCTTTTTTTTGGAACTAGGAAAAGTATGGAATACAAACCCGGGCCTACCTGCTGAGCAGGAACTGATTCTATTGCTCCCAGATGTAACAGACAACATTTGCTTTTCTACTTCTGCCCTTTGGTTTGGAGGAGCATCCAGGAATCCTTTGGGTACTGGAAAGGTGTGGAAACAAAACTTGTGCCCTAGGGATACAGTTCTTAGTATCCATTTGTCGTCTGTGATGGTGGCCCAGACATTTGTAAAAAGGGCCAACCTTCCCCCCTAAAGGACTCTCCAGGCAGGCATGAACAGGCAGAAGTTGGACAGAGTCACTGAGAATGTTTAGATTGAGATGCAGGCTTAGAACTTCCCGCCTTGGAAGAGGAAGCATGCCAAAGCTTAGACCTTTGAGGGGTAGCCACCTGTCCCCTAGAAGATTTGTAACCTCTTGTCCTAGAACAGCTGTCTGCTAGTATCAGGGAACGTCCAACTCTTAGAAGGGTAATTCCTGCTAAAGCAAGGAGGCTGAACTTGCAGAAAGTCTTTAACTGTCTGCATAGACTTGGCCTTGTCTTCTATCTTCTTGAGCACTTCCTCTGCTTTGCTGCCAAAAAGACTGTCCTTATGCAAAGGTACATCTAAAAGCTTAGTCTTAACAGGCTCTGGTAGGGGCTGCTCCCTGAGCCAAGCGTGCCTTCTAATAGCAGAGCGGAGGCTTCTAGAATGTCAAAACCACAATGTAATGAATGTTTATTGACTAGATTGGCAGAATTCAGCAAATCCTGCATATCCTTACTCTCCGCCAACTGAGGCACACCTGCTATCCTAGACTTAATAGCTTCCGAGGTGTGCTGCTGGTACTTCAACATATGAAAAAGACAATTAGTAGACTTATTATCAAGAGTGGCAGAGGTATAAATCTTTTTACCCCACCTATCTAGGTTCCTGGGTTCCCTGTTAGAAGGAACAGGATTTTTAGTAACAGTGGCCTTAACCCCTTTAGGGCCTTGAGAACCTCTGGATCAGCAATGGATTCCTGAAAAGAAACAAATGAGAATCAGGGACTCTACAGTACCTGCCAGGTTTCCTGGGAGCAGGAGGAACCGAATTTGGAGTCAAGGAATTTTCAAGAAAAACATCATCAACCACTTCCAACACAGGTGGAATAGCCAAAGGCTTATGCTGAGGCAAATTCAAAAAGTCCCTCATCCTTTTCTTAGAAAGGGGATAATCCTGACTTTCCCATTTAAAATGTTCCCTGAGAGTATTTAAAGCATCACCAAAAGAGAAATCATCTGAAGAAGAAGCAGAAGGGATGGACTCCTCTGCATCTGAATCCTCAAAAGGAGAGAAAACTTGAGAAACTTCTTCAGCCACAGAAATGCTAAAAGTATCAGAACCTGAAAAGGACAAAGCCTCAGGAAAGACATCCCTACCTTTTTTTGAAGGAGGAGGCTGTGAACCCCTAAATAAGAGTCAAAAGGTCATCAGCTATTTTAACCATTTGAGAATGAGGGGAACGAGAGGAAACTGGAGCCTGCTTCTTCACAGGCATACGACTGGAAAATTTACCTGCAAGTCTAAAGGATTCGGGAGGTCTGGCAACCGCCAAAGTTGCAGCCAAAGTCATTGGTATAAGCTTGCTGTCTGAACGAAGAATGGGGGTCTCGGATACCGGAGTCAGCTTTGCGGCTCCAGATCCAGCTGAAGAGGCAACAGGTGGAAGGTCAGAAGGCAAAATGGTCTCAACAGAGGCCTGTGGTTGAAAATCTGCGGGCTGCAGCGGCTGGTAAACTGCTGACCGGCACTCGTGCAAGAAATGCTTCTGCTTTGGGCTCCATGGCAAGGAAGACTGAGGAAGTGACGTCAGCTGCCTCCTTTTGTATCGAAAGCCCTGACGTCCTTCACAACAGATGACAGCTGACATCATTTGTACTTACCTTTGGTATTCTGGCCGATCGAGGGCTACCGGGAGCCGGATAACCCATTGGTTAGGACTGCAACAGTGAAACACGAACATCAGAAAATACACCCCTGGGATTCCACCTGTGTCAGTGGCATCAGGTGCTGACTTGTTGGAACATGGGTTAAATTCTTGGCTAGGCTTGTAAGGCCTCAGAGCCAATAGCCTAGGAACTTCCTATGATTCTACTTGGTGGTACTTCCCTTGCAAATAGCTTTGTTTTATGGAATCCTCAAAAGCAGATATTCTTCTGCTACTTGATGAACTAAATAAATTCTGCTGTAATACTGCTCCGATGGGTCCCACTTCTTATGTCTGACTTCCACTACCACTTAAATAGCTGCACTGATAATATAAAGATATTCCTATTTGTGCCAAATATAATGACAAATTAAAAACTGTACAGTGGAATGCCTGTATGAATAACTTATATAACAAAAGAAAGAAATTACTTTATGCTTATAAGATGTCTCATTTCAACTGCCATAAAAGGACACTTAAGCAAATTAAGTAGCTTAAGGGAGCCTTGAGTAAACTCAAAGCTGAATGTGAACTCAGAATGGCCACTAAAACTAAAAATAGCTATCAAACTTTCTTACCTATGTTAAGAATTAATACATAATATCCAGAGTTAGTCGACAGTAATACTGCTTCTCTGACCCAAAGGAAATGACTAATATCTTATCTGACAATTTTACTACAACTTTTACACCACCTACAGTTATAGTGATTTCACAGATTTAAAAGTCCCAGTCACACCCTTTAATCACTGCAGAACAAGTCCCCTCAAAAACTACCACCACCTCATTCATGATCTCATAAAACACACCAGGTTGCTTGATAACCAGTACCACAAATGATTGACATGAATCCCTGCTTAACCTGTTTACGCCAAGTCTCTCAACTGGTTACATTCCTGAAACCTAGAAAACACCCACAGTAATGCCATTACACAAGGGTTGCCCAAATACAGACCTTAAGAAACTATAGACACATTAGTCTCAATAGCCACAATTGTAAAGCTATGTGATGTACTCTGAATATTATTCTGGACGTTCAAAATCTCTTAACCCTGGACTTCATCAATTTGGCTTTTTCAAAGGAAGGCCCTGCCTCTTTAACCTCACTCATTTCCTTGAAAAAGTCAACAAGCTGTGGACACTGGTTATGCAATGCATGCAGCAAATCTGCATCTGGTCACGGCTTTTGACATTATTCCCCATGCAGGCATTATTGATGGACTTGTAAATCTGACTATAAATCCTTAAGTTGTGAAGTGGATAGCTAAACAAGATCTGACTGAACCAAAGTGGTTAGAATCACAGTTTTCGCTCTGGAGAACCACAAATGTATCAGTGGTATACCGCAAGGCTCAGTGCTGAGTCTTCTCTTACTTAAGTCTTATATTTCTCAGACCTTCAGGCCAATACTCCTAGCCTATGGTTATCCAAGTTTACAGGCAAGTGTAAAGTGGGTGCTGTTACTCGATATTACACTGACTCATAATTACTCTAAGATAGATTAGACCATGTTAACAACTGTGAAAAAATGTAGTATAGTTCATTTTGGTAAATGATGCACAATCCCTCACCATAGAGGTGGCATACACCTCTAATAAAACAATGTCTTAAGGGATCCAAGCACTCTTGTTGACAACTTCTTATCTTCTGACAATCATGACTTCACACTAGTACAGAAAGCTGTTTATCTGTCTCATCTAATTTCCAAATGGCATTTGCTCTAGATCTGAGGAAGTTTTAATTCCCATTTTCTCATATATTATCAGACCTATTAATGAATACAATGCTCCTTTTGGCATGCATATGCCTAAGCTGTAGTGGTTTAAATTGTTGAATGTTTGTGATATTGAATGTGTGTAATGCTGGAAGAATTAATCTCAGAGTTGTCTGATCGAATCTGCCACTGTGTGGGAGGTCATAGAGCAGTGGGGAGTGGGGATTTGCACTTAACCCACTGCTGTCTGATCACAAACTTTGTATATACATATATAAAATCAGCATGGGGTGTGGTGGGTGCAGGTGGCTTACCCCCTGCAAAAAAACATTATCAGTGTTTTGACATTCAATCCTTTTTGGAGGTTTTACAGTTTGAGGATTATGTACTTTGATATTGTGACTAACTAAAAAAAGAAGTGACCTCAACAGTCTTAGTTATCAGGACAGACAGGCAATCCTCTCTCTTTACTCACTTTTTATAGATTCCTCCATGGGGATCTGTATATAAACTTCCGAGTTATGAAAAATCCGACCCACTTTGACCTCCTATTCTTTCGCAGAACAAACATTTCCTCAAATACCCAGTTGAAGGAACTAAACCTTCATCAATGGACAAATAATAAAGGACACAGCCCAAACTATGGCTCAGTTGACCCAGGTTGGGCAACTGACGGAGCATCAGGGACATATACATGGCTCTGGGACTCAGGCTAGTTGTGCAGACATCATCCTGCAGCAGATTCCCATATGTTATGACTACCACTGTGACAGTGACTGCTTGTACATCTATTATTATATGATGAGTTCTCTAACAACTGTACTACAAACAATATGAAGATCCCCATTACTACTGCAGAAAGTCATTCGACTTCATGCCAACACTAAGCTGGTCATTAATCAGGAACAAACCTAGTAACTAAAATAACCTTGTCTGCACATGACATAATTAACCCTTTGTTAGATAAATACCTTTAGCAGTTAAGAATACATCAGAATATAGCAGGAAATGTAATGGACAGTTTTTACTCTGACTATACCCACCTATGTAGAAATATAGCAAACAAAGAGAGCTGCTTAAGAATCTACTCATTAAAACAAAACTTTACAGACAAGGTTCATTCCCACATAAGAAAAAAAACAAACAAAAAGTTAATAAATGATATCCTAAATGCATTTAAAATAAATCACTCATTCCATCATTTATACATTCCTTTAAGTTTGATTCACTTCACGATATTGTACTAAACACATTTAAGATTCTAATGACATGACACAATGCTCTACTCACCCATACATCTGCATAACAAAACCAGGGCTGCAGAATCCACACTGACTCCCATTGTGACTCGCCAAACGCTCCTGGATCGGGTTCAAACCTGTCTTTACACTGCCCAGAGCTTCCACTGTTGTTACTTGGCTGTTTTTCATAGACAACAGTGAGCCAATAGGAAATAAGCACTGCGGATAACAAGAAAAAAAAAACACTACTGTTTGCACAACTGAAACTTTGCATTATTTCCAAGTGAAATGATGAACTGCAGATAAGTGATAAACAGTCAGTGGTACTCAAGCTTACGAAATGACTTGGTAGGAATACTGCCATTTACAAAATTTAGAAACTAAAAGAAAGCAATTCTGAAACTTCATTTTCTCACAGTAGTTAATTGGTTTACTGTATTTTGTTCTTCCTTATAACATTCTACTAGGGGCAAATGCTTGTTAATCAGGAATGATCAAAGAGCTTTGGACAAATAAAGCAGTTGGTGCAGAGAAAACAAGCCGCATGTGTGGGATATACATTCTTTGCTTTGTGTGCCCACAGCCCTCTCTTCGGATAGCTAACTGTACTAAAATATACTGGGCAAGAGATACCTACTTTTTTAGACTTAAACAAGCTTAGCTGGATTAGACAGACAGTGACCGAATTGAGGTTTCACTATCTCATCCTCCCAGTCTGGGAGCAGGGGTGTAACTTGGGAATTTAATTTTGCACTTGTGTGTTCTTATTGTTGCCCCCAACCACCTGGCACTTAAATGTGTGCATCTCTTTCCCTCTAAGACCATTAAATATATATTTTTCTAATCTATGTAACTCATATTGGGGGCATTAATTTAAACAGCTCTGGACACACAGAAACTATGGCGTTTTTAGGCCATACTAAGTAATGTTTAGAAAACTGTACTCCGTAGAGTCCAAACAGTATGCCTAGTTACACCCTTCCAAGAAAGTACATACAGAGCAGTGTGAATGTGGGTGCCTAAATACTCTTCTGATTTCCTATATACCAGCTCTACCTTGCAAGTCTTTAACAACTACCACCATCCCTCCACTATGACCTCCACATGCTGAACATTCTGCAGATAGAAGAGCAAACATCACTCCAAAATGGAGTAGTGGTGATTATGGGAAAGCTGACCCAAAAGCACTTTGCTCTCTTCTACTCTGTACACCTTTTAACAGCTCACATAACCTTCCACATAATATATTATGTAATAATTTTGGACACGTAAGTAAAAAAATTCTGCAAAACGGTACCATTCTAGACTAAGGGATTCAAATGCAGTTCAACACTTAATTTGACTGTACCATACAAGCACCTTCACTACAATCTATTGTGATCACACCATGTTTTCAGTGTTACACAGACACAGACACACCCACACAGCAAGAAAAATCCAGCCAAGCTAGAGTTTTCACTGTGTGATACCCTAAACCCCTTCACATAGAGCCACATGGGATATATGCAAATGACCCTTTAAGGAAGAGTTTCAGCTACATGTCTTCTGAGTGCCCAAGGCTTTTTATTTTTAAGTCTGTATAGATATATTCAAGCCAATAAAGCTAAACCCCACTAGCTGTGGACATGCATGCTTTGAACTTCTTATTGACTTCATCAGCACAGGATAAGTGGATTGTTTGGCAATGCTTCTTGGCTGGGTTTTGCTTACAATTTTTCCTGAATGGTTTGTCTGTGACCTTTTTACCCTTTGGTTTGGATGTTAGTTGGGATATTTTGCAGGCACCTTATTGTTTATGGACATTAGCTAGGTTTAAAGACCACATGTTTCTAAAGTATAACCAAACAATTCACTTATTCTGGATTTTTATGGATATTCAATTCTAAACTGTACCCAGACTGTGTTTTTAGCTGCAGAGGTAATGGAATCATTTCACATTGAAATATTGAGCAACAATTCCCAATAAAGTTTTATTTTGTTTTTCTTTTTTTTTATCCTGTTGTGACGTCCGGCTATATCCCACCAGACTGCCATCAAATTAATGTAACGTCCCTTACTATACTGGGTCAGTAACTAAGGAGGGTCAGTCCTTACTTCTGACTCCAATATGAGACCGTCACTTAAACAAAAGTAATATTTCACAATTTTCCCATAAAAGCACAAAAGAAACGCACTCTATTTTTCTGAGACTGAACTACAGACCTCTATCCACCCAAATGTATTTTTCTTATTACACACTTCACAGCAAAGTGTCCCAGTTTAAGATCTCTGATACACTCGCACTCAAAATCTCACACATCCAAGCACTTCTGAGAAAGCCTAACAGATTTCCAGCTGCGTCTCTCTCCCAAAATAATACAGTAATGCTGCCACCAATCAGGGGGCCTTCATGCCCTTCTAAAGGGGTGTCCAATTATGAAAATTAATTATTAAAAGAAATGATAGCTATGACCATAACAGCCAGGCTTTCAGGTGACCTGGGGAGTATCAAACAGAATCACTCCCTAATCTCTAAAGAAAAAAAAACACTGTTTTCAGCCACAATGTAAAGTAATGAAAATCAATGAATAAGAAGTAAAACTTATTACAAAATTGAAAATCAATAACTCTCAAACATTAGAATTCAGTCATCAGAAATATAAATCAAACTGCAGGATAGGAGTCCATTATTCAAGAAAACTATATCTTAATAACCAAACTATATCTTAATAACCAAACTTTCCTAATATAACTAAAGAAATACTGTCCCTGACCTACTCCAAGATAGAATAGCAATGCCAAAGCTTACAGTTTCTTTGGCGAGTTCTCTTTTCTTTGTGTCTACTGACTGCTCAGTACTTGACAACCTGCTCTTTATGTGACAAACTACTGCCTCAACTGTCTAATTTTAAAATATATCAGTCAGCTGTTTTAAAGAGATTCTTTTTCTGTCAATCAGCTGTTTAAACACTCTCCTAGCAACCAGGGATATTTCAATGGCATCACTCACTGCTCAGCTGATTCTCCACAGTTTGTACTTTAGAATGTCCCTCTTAAACATCTGCATTTAGAACTGTATTAAAGCAGTGACAGATTATTTAAACATTCTCTTTAAACAGGAAAACACTCAGCATTTTAAAACTTATTTACATTTTCACAATTACGCATGCTGGCATACAATACAATTTAATCTGAGAGTATGTACAAATCTCCTGCCAGACATGCTAACACAGATGGCAGTGTTTTCAGTTACTTCACATTTCTCCCCCACTTATGACTCAAGCATGACTTTCAAGTGACCCTTGAAAACTGACGCCTGAGAAAAATGGGTCTACCTGGAAATATTAACCCACTCCTCTCCTGGACAATCCATCTGCATTGGCATTATTAACCCATCTGCAATGTTGTATGGTCTTATCATATGCTTGCAATCCTAGACTCCACCTCTTACTCCACCTCCACTAACACTACTGGGGAAGCCCAAAGACTGTTAGACTCTTGAATTACCCCCAGTTCTAGCATTTCCCTTATTTCTTCTTTAAGCGTCTACTTCACTCTCTCAGGTACTCTATAAGGAACCTGCTTAATAGGTTTTTGGAGTCCTGTGTCCACATGGTGCTGCAACAAGTCAGTAGACCCAGGTTTCCCTGTGAACATATCCCCAAATTCCTGCAATACTGTATTTATCTCTTGGACGTGATTAGGAGTTAATTGCAGTGATATGGCAATCTGTTCCACATAAGTGTCAATCCTAGCCTCAACCAAAAGATCGGTTGCCATATCCCTTTCAGGCTCTTGCTGTCATCCACTACAAATGCTCAATACTAGGTCCTCCCTGTCGTGATAAGGTTTCATCATATTCACATGGTACATTTTGTGCCCTTGTCTTCTATCTACCAAATTTACCATCTAGTTCACATCAATTTTCCTCGCCACCTCAAAGGGTCCCTTCCAAGCTGCTTGTAACTTATGTCTAACAGGAACAAGTACAATCATACCTTCTGTCTGTAAGCATACTCTCAGGGCCAAGCTTTCTTGTCATATCACACCTTCTTTTTTTGCTGACCCACTGCTAGGTTCTCTTGAACTAAACCCATGAGCTCCTTAAGTCTTGTCCGAAAGTTGAGAACATAAGCTACAACAGACTCTGAGATTCACTCTCAGCTTCCCACTAGTCTCAAATTAAATCTAAAGGCCCCTCACTCAATGCCCGTATAACAACTCAAAGGGTGAAAAACCTGTAAATTCCTGTGGTACTTCCCTGTATACAAATAACAGATGGAGCAAATACTTGCCCCACTCCCTTTTGAACGGGTCTGCAAATACCCGAAGCATAGTCCTTCAATGTAGAGTTTAACCTCTCCACAAGACCCTTATTCTAGGGATGATAAGGGGTGGTCTTTAGATGTTTCACCTGACAACACTTCCACAGACAAGTCAACAGGTCTGACATGAAGTAGGCACCTCGGTCAGTCAGTACTTCCCATGGAAAACCTACTCTGCTGAAGATTTCTATCAAAGCATTCACCACCTTTTCTGTCTCAATAGATGACACAGCCACTGCCTCAGGATGTCTGGTAGCACAGTCTACTACCACCAAGATGCATTTCTTTCCTGTAGAACTTGGAGTACTCAGGGGTCCCATAATATCAAAGGCCACTCTCTGAAATGGCTCTTCGATAACAAACAAACGCATTAATGGAACCTTAGCCTTGTCCCCTACTTTACCAACTTTTTGGCACTGTTCACAAGTCCTACAATATCCTACCACATTCCTACCAATCCCAGACCAATAGAAATTTTGCATATGTCTCTTAGTATGCCTTATGCCCATATATCCTGACAAAGGAATGTCATGCACTATGGTTACAAGTGGCAGATGGTAAGCTCTAGGCATTAACAACTGTTGTATCACTTCACCTCCTAGCCCACTTTCAGGAGTTCATTCTCTATACAACAAACCTTTGTTCCAGTATACAGACTCCTCTCTTTCTTGAGTCTCAGGTGTCTCCTTAGCCATCTCCCTCAAGCTTTGTAAAGTAGGATCTGTAAGTTGAGTCTGTCTCAACTCTACCTTTGTGACCTTCCCCAGCTCCCCTTCCACAGGAAACCTAGTTACGTCAAACAGCTGTGCCTCACTGTCACTCTGGGTACCACCACTCACCTCCGTCCTTGCAGTCAGTGTCAAAGGAAACATCAGTACACACCAGCAGCTGTGGCTCTCATTCAGACTTGCTGCTACCAGATAGTACCTTCTTTGAAACAGCCACTACGCCAGTCCCAGCTTCAAGTATGAGATCTTTCTGGGTCTCTCCCAGACTACCGGGCCTACATGCCTGTTTCCAAGCCTGACTGTGTGTCACTGCATGTGCACAAGGTACTGTATCATCAAAGTCATTCCTATCAGGACATCTGCAGGAATATCCTCAAACACAACACACCTACTGGCTTGCTTCCTCTTCCACCCTCCCAGTCAAGATGAACCCTAGCCAAATAGATTTGGAAGGGGGTCTCTCCCAATGCTCTAACTGGAGTGGATTGTCCAAGCAAGTGCTGCTCTTCTCTAACCACTGCAGGCCTCACAATGGTTATATCAGAAGCTGTGTCCCTCTTAACAGTTACCTGTTTACCATCTACTAAGACTGGATATAAATTCTGGTGATAATTTGGCACCCCCCAGGTGTTTCTAAACAACTTACCACTGGCAGTTTGTCATCCCCACTTTCTGGCTCCATCACCTTCTGTTTCTTACCTTGCCTCAATGGACATATGACCGCTATGTATCCCCTCTGGTTACACTTGAAAAATCTAATCCCTAACAGTGCACTTGGATTAAAAGTTTCCCCATTACTGGTATACTCTGTTGGAGTGGTTTAGACTCCCCCCTCCCCATGGGTTCCCTTATGTCCATATACAGCACTGGGTATCCCTTTCCTATGCAGTGGTGATCTGCTTGCCAAGTAGAGATTTCCTTTTCTCCGCACCCCCTCTGCAGAGTTGCACCCACAGTCTGCTAACCAAACTCTTGTGTCATCAGGCAAAGTACTGAGGGCTTGTTCCCTCACCAAAAGATCTGGCAGTCCCTCAAAAGTGGTATCCTGACACCTACTCACCCATCTGTGAAAGTAAGTACTTAAGTCAGCAATATAATCATGTACATTTTCATCTGCCTTGAGCCTTTGTGCACAAAACTTTTGTTCTATAAGCTTCAGGTGTAAGTTTGAAACCGTCAAGCAAGCAACATTTCACTTTTTCATAATCCAAACATATATACTTTAACTATGCTGCAGCCCGAACAGCTTTACCATGGAATAAGGGAGTCTAGAGCTGAACCCAGAGCTTACAGTCAACATCATGTTGTCTACATACCCTCTCAAAAATATGAATAAAACTATCAAAGTCATCCTCATCCCTATACTGTAGAAAAAGTTGGACTTCTTCAGCTTCTGGGGTCCAGTTATTCCCTTCCCCCATTACCTCCATGACCATCTCAAAGGGTAAGAAACTCCACTTCATGCTGGCGCCGTCTCGCATTCTCCTCTGCTTTTAAATGTCTGACCTCCCGTTCACGTTGCTGAGCTTCCAGTTCATGTTAACGCCGTTTCTCTGCAGCCTCCAGTTCATATCAGTGCTGCTTCTCCCTTTTCTCAGCCTCCAGGCGTTGCATTCTCTCCTCAGCCTCCAGTTCCAGTCAGCTTAACTCTAGACAGATTCTCAAGTCCTCTGAAGATAATGTGGACTGGCCCGTCTTGGCATGCTGCACATCAACTTCAAACTGGATATCCTCCAACTGGGTGGTCGGAGCTGTGGCTACAACCAAGACTGAATCATTGCTTCCTTGGTTAGGCTTCACACTCCTTAGCCAACTGGATTTTTGTCAGCTTGTCAAAATCTTCTGCTGACATCCTTACCTGCTATTCCTGACTAAAAAATAAATAAAACTGTGGTGGATTGAAATTCTGAATGTTTACCTTGTGACTGTCAAGCGTGCACACCTTAATGACAACTACCCACAGGCTACTGGAATTTAATTAAAAATCCCACACCGCAAGCACCAATTAATGTGACATCCAGCTATATTCTAATGGACTGCCACCAATTAATGGGATGTCCGGCCAGTACCTCACTGGACTGTCACCAATTAATGTGATGTCACTTACTATCCTAGGTCATTAAGGAGGTTCAATCTTCAGTACTGACTCCAATATGAGACTGTCGCTTAAACAAAATTAATGTTTCACAATTTTCTCATAAGAGCACAAAAGGAACACACACTGTTTTTCTACGACTGGACTATATACCTCTGTCCACCTAAATTTATTTTTCTTATTACACAGTTCACACCAAAGTGTCCCAGTTTAAGATCTCTGACACACACACACACACACACACACACACACACACACACACACACACACACACACACACACACACACACACACACACACACACACACACACACACACACACACACACCTCAAACATCCAAACACTTCTGAGAAAACCTAACACAGGTTTTCAGCTGTCTCTCTCTCCCAAAATAATATAGTATAGCAATGGTGTCATCAATCAGAGGGTCTGCATGCCCTTCTAAAGGGGTGTCCAATTATGAAAATTAATTATCAAAATAAATGATAGCTATGACCAGAAAAGCCAGGCCTTCAGGTGACCTGGGTGAGAACCAAACAGGTAGAAGCACTCTCTAATCTCTAAAGAAAAAAAACACTGGTTTTCAGCCACAATGTAAAGTAATGAAAACCATTTAATAATAAGTAAACATGATTACAAAACTGAAAATCAATAACTCTCAAACATTAGAATTCAACCAGTAATGTAAATCAAACTGCAGGATAGGAGTCCATTATTCAAGAAAAACTCTTATCTTAATAGCTAAACTTTCCTGATCTAAAGAAATACTGTCCCTGATCTACTCTAAGATATAATAGCAAGGCCAAAGCAAGCTTAGAGTTTCTTTGGTGAATTGTCTTTTCTTGGTGTCTACTGACTGCTCAGTACTTGACAAACTGCAGTCTCAACTGTCTAATTTCAAAATATAATAGCTGTTTAAAAGAAATTATTTCTCTGTTTAAACACTCTCCTAGCAACCAGGGACATTCCAATGGCATCACTCACTGCTCACCTAATTCGCCACAGTTTGTACTTTAGAATGTCCCTCTCAAACATGCACAGTTAGAACTGTATCAAAGCAGTGACAAATTCTTTAAACATTCTGTTTAAAACAGGAAAACGCTCAACATTTCAAAACTTATTTACATTTTCACAATTAGACATGCTGGCATACAATACAATTTAACCTGAGAATATGTACAAATCTCCTGCCAAACATGCTAACACAGATGACAATGTTTTCAGTTACTTCACACCTGTATTGAAGTTACCGATTCTGGAATAATCACTTTCAGGGAATATAAGTAGTGGGTTTATTTCTTATGTTATAAAAGTACAATATATGTATGATGTTGTGCATTATTTATTGTGAAATGAATCTAAAGGCATTTGTGGAAAAGATAAGAAGAAATTATAATACAAAACTAAAAATCTGAATGTTAAAACATGAGTTGTGTCTTTATTGTGTTATTAAACTGTCACAAAGACTAGTTTTATTTCCACTTGTATACTGATTGTCCTTGCACTGTGCCCCTTCTAATAGGATACATCTTCTTTGACTGGGAAGTAGTAAAATAAATTATCCAGAAATAAATGTCGTGATGACAGTAAAATGAATTATCCAGAAATAAATGTTGTGATAATTATATCTGTTACAGACACATCTCCCACACACATCTGCACTTCTACAAGCCAAAATAATGATTATCTAACATAATTATGTGGTATCTGTGGGCAGTCATTTTCATACACAAGACTATTTCCACCCTCTCAAAACAATAATCACTTTCTTATTATATATACACTGCCAATATTCTACTGTGGTCAACTGAAAGAAATAATAACCACAGCAGTGCATTTTAGCTTGTTTCACTTACACAAATACAATTTCTTTCTCAGATAAGCCATAGCGAAAATCACATAAATGTTATCAGGCAAGTTGCAATATCCCTTGCCTTCACCACATCAAACCTCCCACCCCCAAATAATCACTATGAAACTGTATACACATCTGAATTTTGAAAATAATCAACATAAATACATAATGGCAGCAATAATATAGTTGACATTCTCCTCAAATACACACCTGTCCTTCTTGACAAGCAGAGTGATCAAATAATTGTAAGGTCTCTAAACTTTACATACAGACAACATTCCACCCTAGCCACAAAATGATCACCTTTCAGGCTGTATACCCCTCTGCAGGCTGAATCTGATCATCTGAAAAAATAATGGCCGCATCAATGTATTTCAGCTTACTGCTCTCCCACATTAACTGCTCCTCTCTGGCAAGCTATACGAACAACTGTTTAACTACTACCAATTAACTCTAATGTTTCTTTCCTTCATAAACATCATGCTTCGGTAACCCAAAAGAAATTCTTTTTGTATACACTTCCAATGCTCGACTATGAACAACTCAAATAAATAATGATCATTGTTTCAACTTGTTTCTCTCAGCCAAATGCACTGCCCTACTTAATAAACCATACAACAGAAATTCATCCCCCGTTTGGCACCCATGTCTCTGATACAAACAGGTAACCTGTAAATGGTTCATCTCCCAGGACCATGCTTACACTCAAAGGGTATCAGAACTCGTCAGAGATTTGGGATGCATGGCTAGGCTTAAAAAGGCCCTTGTGGGCATTAGACTAGTAGACACCTATGAACCATACTGGTGATCAAGTAATTGCAATGTCCCTTGCCACACATCATGACTCTCCACTCTTAAAGATAATCTTTCACTGATTGAGTACATTTCTAACAATCAAAAGTGATAAATGTTAAAGAATCTATTTGTCACACTAATGTATTTAATCTAATTTATCCATTTAACTTTGATCAAGTAATTTTAGTTCTGTTTTAGAAATAAACTGCCTCCCCCAGTTAAAAATCACCACTTTGTATGTATACATCAGATGTCTGAATGCCACCAAATAAATTAAATAATAGACATGGTATGCATTTCAACTTGTTACTCTCAAGCACATGCTGTGCCTCTTCATCACATTCCATATTATGATTGATTAAGCACGCTCAAGTAAATCTCTCTGGTTCTCACACACAGCCTGCCTCCCCAAAGACTATTCACTCCAAAATACTCACTTTCTCGATGTACACCCCTGGACTATTTAAATGTCATTAAATAATAGACATGGCATGTGTTTCAACTTGTTACTCTCAGGCACATGCTGTGCCTCTTCATGACATTCCATATTATGATTGATTAAGCATGCTCAAGTAAATCTCCTTGGTTCTCACACACAGCCTGCCTCCCCAAACATTATTCACTCCAAAATAATCACTTTCTCAATGTGCACCCTTGGGATACTTAAATGTCACCAAATGAAAGAAATAATGACAGTAGTAATGTACTTCAGCTTGTTGCTATCGGACACATGCACAGCTCCTCCCAGGCAAATGACATTACTGATCACTTAACTACTGATAGCTGTCAAAACAATGAAATGACTTACTTTTTGGTGGGAGATGGAAAGAGCGAGAAAGACAGATGAAAGTAAACAAAAGTTATTTGATCATTTATTTATTTTATACATACATACATACATACAATTTGGTAACTGGGGATAAAGCACTGATCCCATCAGACCAATTTTAGTCTCAGCCCAGAATGCGAACACACATCAAGTGGAAAATATAAAAATAAAGTATACAATAAAAGAGCACACTAAAAGCAACCAGAATCTGAAGGGAAAGACAAAGATAAATATTAAGCAGAATATATTTCAGGATTCAGCCTTGTGACCTCCCATTTTAACAGTAGCAGAGGTTGACCTTGCTGAGCTTAGTTTTACGCCAGAATATCTGCTGCTCAGGAAATTGAAGAATCAGGACTAAACTTCTGGGTTGAAATAAAGAGTTTCTGAGGCATCAGGTCATCATGATTTACCATATCAAAGGCTTTGGCAAATACAACAAAAAGGGCTCCTGTAATAAGTCCATTAATGGTAGAATTAAGGAGAGCACCAAACAGTATCCAAATGGCAGTCATTATGCCTTAACCTGCTATAAAACTATGTTCTAAATGAGTCAGTAGACCACATTTACCATTCAAATCGATTGCTACTATATGATTTTTTCCATGACTGTAGAAGGAGAATACACTAAAAGCTGTCAGAAGTCTGATTCAGAGCCTGGTGAGGAAATAATTGCTAGTGTAATTACAAATACAGATTTCTAGACTGAAGGACTAAACCTTTGATAATGAGCAGAATTAATAATCAGTTAAATGTTTATGAATGCAATCTGCACATAGTCTCAGAAACAAAGGGTACAAATCATTATCTGGGTTTCCACATTCTGACATATCTTTAACAAGTATAGTATCTAGTTATTACAGAGTTATTAAAATGGAAAGATAGGACAGAGACTTCCAAGGATGCAGGAACCCAACAACAACTAACTCACTCAGTGGTAAACCATTTATGAAGTGATATCCTGTATTTACTTGCATGTCTAAATGAAAGACTCCACAAAATGACATGGCTAATTAAAAAAATCAAAGAAAAATAAATGCTTTTTCTTAAACTTCTGACGGATGTTAACAGTAAGCTACCTGCAGATCTACTTATGTAAAGTACACCAGTGAACTATGTTCACAGATGTTGCAACAAGGCAGGTGGATAGCCCATGAAGACAGACTCAACAAAAAAATGCTATTGTGAAGCTTTTAGCAGTTCAGTAAAAATCAAGTCTGAGCTGAAAATTACGTTACTGGAGTCTCCAGTAAAGTTGCATGTTTTACAGGAATACATGATCAATGAATAATACCTACTCAAATCAGTGTAGTGTGGATTTCCCTCTGAAACAATAGAACTCCACTTTGTTTTGTTTTTTTAACAAAAAGTGGAGGACTTACAGATGGCAGATGCAACAGCCTCAGGATTTCTCGCCTTCAAGAGGAAGTACGGGATAACTGCACATTTTCCCCAAGCAATGAATTCACACCATGCTGACTCCTAATATTCCAACCAATTTTACAATCATTAGCTCTGGGGATTCAAGCACATCCACCCATTTTCAATGAATAATATTTGCATATATTATAATATAAATTAACATGCATTACTAGTACTCTTATTATATTTCATGCAACATTAGATTAATGATAAAGTCTGAAAGTAATAATTGAAACCAAATACCTTTTGCCATTGCAGTATGACAAATAATTAAACTTTCATACAAACATCAGTTTTGAGTACAAAACTTTGCACTGCCCCAGGCACACACATTGAGCAAACTACTAAAGATAAAAATAATAACTATACAAAAGAAAAAAAGGAAACAGTACAAAATATATAGAAGAAGCACTGTACAAACTTGGAAGCCATTAAAACAGAAGTACACTTCAGGGACATTAACAAGTTATTCTGTAAACATTTTTGCTGAATGATGAGACTTACAGAATTAACAGATTTGACAACACGTTTCCCAGTATTCCCAGGGTCATCATATTCCAACACAACAATACAGGCTCCACAACCTCCTTCATAACACATGAATTTAGTCCCACAGAGATTTAGGAGAGAACGCAGATATTCATTCAGCGACATCTGTGGGTCTAGGTCAGCAACTATAGCAAGAAAAAACAAAAAAACACACAGCCATTAATGTACATGCATATGCATGTCTTAAAAATTATGTCTGCACATAAAAAAACTGCAGTAACAATCAAAGATGAGATCTAATTCCACACAAATTAAGACATGCGTGAACGGGACTTTAGGACCGCAAAGAAATTATCAGGCAATGTACTCAAATGCAAATAACCTAGACACCTGATACCTCTGTGGAAAAGAATATGTACCGTGTTCACCACTAGTTATGTGACACTATTAACATACTGTCAAATTGGCAGCAGCCACCAGTATGACATGCTGAGCTGTAGAGCAAGAGGCATAACCAGGAATAAATGTAAGGTCATTTTATTACAGGTCAGAGGCCTCTTTTTCAACAAGACTGAGCAAACTTCAAAGTACAGCTAAACTTAGTTAATAACACGGATGGCCAAAAAGTTAAGCTTGAGCACCCTATTCAACCACAGCCTAAGTACAGGCTTCATTCCAGAAGAGTGGAGAACTGCCATGGTCATCCCTTTGCACAAAGGTGGTGCCACTACTAACCCTGGAAACTATCGCCCCCATTAGCTTGACAAGTCTGATCTGTAAGGCCATAGAGTGTATTATTATGGACTTCATAAACAAGGACATCGGTCATCTCCAAGCACTTGACCCCACCCAGTTCGGATTCGTCAAGGGCAAATCTTGTCTGATGAACTGGTTGACATATTTGAGATGGTCACCAAGGCACTGGATGAGGGAAAGTAAGTACATACAGCTTACCTTGACTTGGCCAAAGCCTTTGACACAATCCCCCACTTGGGCATCATCGAAAAGCTAACACAACTTGGAGTAAATCCCTATCTCATCAGGTGGGTGGCCAACTGGCTCACTGATAAAACCCACAAGGTCAAAATAGGTGCCACCACCTCTGACAGCAGACCTGTCATTAGTGGTATCCCCCAGGGATCTATCCTGGGACCCCTATTGTTTGGCATCTATTTCTCAGAGGTTCAGGCAAACACAAAAGGCCTGTGGCTGACCAAGTTTGCAAATGACTAAGTTGGGTGTTGTCACTGACTCCCCAAATGATGTTAACATACTTCAAGAGGGTCTCACAGCAACAAATGACTGGTGCCAAAGTCATGGCCTTAAGTTAAATGCAAAAAAAAATGTATTATCATACCATTTGGCAAAAACATGACCCCTACTGATTACCACATTAATGGCAACCCCCTAAGCACACAACCTGTGGTGAGAGACCTGAGTACATAAGTTGACAACAATCTCACATTTGACATCATGTAGTGCAGTGGTCAGAAAAGCCTTTTACTTGATTCACCTCATAAGTAAAGGGATTGCATCCAGGAAAAAGAAGGTTATTACCTCTCTGTACTCCTCCCCCGTTAGGCCAATAATTGAGTACAACTCCCCGTTTGGTATATACCTCTCCAAAGACCTGCACCAAAAGGAAAGGCCACAGAAATACCTCACAAAGAGAATCCATGGCCTCCAACATCTGACCTATGTGGACAGGCTCAAATCTATCACTCTACTCTGTATCATACAGATTGCTCAGAGGCGATCTGTGTCTCACCTACAAGGTAATCTCAGACCCTTCTCTACTAGAGATGCTCCAGATCCGTAAATCTAACTCCTCTCATAGCACCTGATCAAAAGGCTTAAATCTAATAAGTGACATTAACAAAACTTGCTGTTGAGACAGGTTTGTCTCCCAGAGGCCGCCCTGTCTCTGGAATAAACTCCTCATACACGTCAAACAAAGTACATCGCTGACCCTCTTCAAGCGCAACCTTGATGAGTGGATGGGTAGCCACAAATTTGTCCCATGGGTTCCACATGTGTCCCTCATTGACAGGGGTGACAGATGTTAACTAGGGTTTCTTTTTTGGGGATAAACTCTTGGCTAGGCTTATAAGGGCCCCAGGGCCATTAGCCTAGTAACCTCCTATGATCCTATGATGAAGCAGCATATATTTCTAAAGGATCAATCCAGACCTTATAGTTTGTTATATAAGGTAGGGTGGAGGTAAAAAGCGGAAAAAACACATCCTCTATAACACTTAAATGAATTTTATTTCTCCCTCAAAAAATCTATTTTTTTCATAAGCACAGCCTTTGTGACTAATTACACACAACCCCACACTTAAGGATATACATCAGTCACCAGGAAACAGTCCAGAAATAAAATGTGATTGTACCCAAGGTTATCAAGACTTCATACCTCAGGTTGAACTACCTGGGTTCTAGGATTTCGTCATATAAATGAGACACGATAACCACAAGAAAATGTCTGCAGGTGAATGTGAGAAAAATAATAAACAGTCTTCTCCCAAGTGTCAGTGAAAGCAGTGTTGTAAATCTCAAAAGGAGAAACCCTTCCACCAAACTAGCAAAATGGAACTGTTTCACAGTGAGCTCAGCTTCCATAAGCTCTGTACTACAGAACTTACTCTGTTGAGACAGCTGTATTTTGGTAGTCATGACAGAACACGGCACTTAATTATTTCTGTTATTTTTGCTACTACTAAATTTGCTAAATCAGTCATTATTAGTAAGGCAGTTCACAGAGTTTTCAATGGTTCTGTTTTTCACATATCAGGCATGATACTTAGATATTTCCTACTTGAAAGAGCTGGCTACCCACTGCTGCTACTCTTGTAAAACTATTTCTACATATGTGGAAGTTAACCATGTGATATCAATTAAATGACAGCATGTACCTTTGGTTGCCATAAATATATTTTCACAAATACTGAGATGCACTCCATGACCTACTACCCTCTCATTTAGTATTTACCATTCCGAATTTATCTCAAAAGGCTAAACATGAGTCTAGGAATGTCCAACTTCAACACTCCATCAATTTTCAATGCCTTCCTTGTCAAAAATGCATATTAATCAATTCTAATTGCACCCTGTTTGCTGGTACCCTGCATGGCAACAGCAAGGGGATTTAAAGGTGTGGTCTTTCTTGTGACTTATTCATCAGTGTAAACTGCTTGGGGGTGGGCATTTCACTACCCAGAATGCAGAGACCCCAGAGTTAAAACAAAGTTCAGGGCTACAGGAGACACTGATTCCACAATAGGAGTATGAAGGACCTTTTCCTAGTAAAAATGCATTATTTTCATATCTCACATTCGTTAAACATACTCATCAATACCCTGGCTGTCAGCAAACTGGACATTGAAGGAGTTTTTTTATGTATTTTTTTTTTTGTCAATTAAGTTGAACACTTCAAACCAGTGGCATCTTTTGCATTGACTGCATTTATGAATACAGGCTGGTTTACTCAGCTCAACAAGTAGCACACTTATCCTTAGTGACAGAAGATCAGAAGGCTGTGAGTTCTATTACCACACAAGGTAGCTGGATTAATTCTCCAATACTGACACTGTGATGCACCATAAGGGGAGAGCTGCATTCATGAGTGTGTGCTATCCGTCAGATGAGACATTAAACCAAGGCCCCATCTGCTTGATCTGGTGGTAGCACAAGCGGATGTAAAAGATCCCAGTGCACGTAACACAAAGATTTTATATATATATATATATATATATATATATATATATCTATATATCTACATATATATAGATATATAAATATATATGTATGTATATACATATATACACACGGGATCACTACGAAATCCCGAATACTTACATTACCGAAGACCGGAATCCCAAGACCAGATACCCTAAAGACCAGAAGCGAGAAATCTGAAATTCCAAACACTACACTAAACATACACCTACACCCAAAACAATAACACACAAACCTACACTACACTAAACATACACCACACACATACACATACACCCAAAACAATAACACACAAATCTACACTACAGAAAAGCAGGGGAGCAACCACACCCACAACTTAACCTCACATCACCTCAACCAATCACAGCTCCTCAAGTCAGATCAGATTACACCACACCCACTTGCTCCACCACAAAATACTCCCAACCACTCATTCCCACTAGGCATTATTACATCACCCCATACTACCCATCCACATATAGTGCAACCCTATAACTGCTATCCACACCTCCACCTACAACCAACTTAAGTTTATAACCATGACTATCACACAACTAAGTCTGGTCTGTCTTCTCATAATTCTTTATAACTCCACAAGTTATCACTCTAGCAATATCTCTAAACTTAGTAGCACAACACTATATTATGCACTGTCATATACAGACTCCACACATTGCAATAATATCTGCCCACAATTGTTCAAGAACTACATAACAGACCAATCCAGAACTAAACACATATGCTCTCATTCCAACTCCAAAAAAACACAATACTTTCTCACATTCATCACCAAACGCCAACATCTGTATCACCATTTTAACACCAGGCTCACCATAAGTGGGGACATCCACCCCAACCCAAGCCCAAATCCATCCTGTTCAACACAAACTGCTCTAACACAATTGTCAGAACATAATACTCCCACTATCTTCATCCCTGGGGAAATCAACAGCAGCAGCAAAGCCAACCATCGTTTAATGCTAATTATTAATATTAGAAGCATGAAAAATAAAATACCTGAACTCCAGGTTACAACAGCACACTACTCCCCAGACATAGTTGCTTTAACAGAAACCTGGCTAAACAAAAACATACCTAACTCAGAAGTTCTCCCTACCGGCTAAAATATCATTAGACAAGACAGACCACTTCGTAAAGAGGGTGGAACTGCCTTACTGTACAAGTCCAACTTAACTTTACATCAAATACCAAATGGGACATACTTATCTCAACTTCAACTTCACCCTAAAAAGGTCATCACCATAATTGTGATCTATATTCCACCTGGTAATACATCTGCTAGCGTTGAAGACTTATTATACTGGTGTTCTTCCACATACTCACAAGAAACCCTTATTCTGGGGAATTTCAACTTAGATTGGTTCACCTGTATATCAGAACCACCAAGTAATCTAATAAATCTCCATGGTTACAAGCAGCTAGTCCAAATTCCAACTAAATGTGATAAAAAATCTAAAGGGGAATCCATCCTTGACTGGGTCCTAACTAACAACCCCGCATTGTACCCCCGCACAGGGAGTCCCCCAGACACCTTAAGTGACCACAACATAATATACCTTATACGTAGTAGAACAAGCATATGCAAAGCCACTAACTATAAATCCACTAGAAACACAAAAAATTTCTCTCCTGGTGCCATCAATACTTTACTCTGTAACTGTGACTGGACCCCCCCTAAAAACCCTCCCACTTGACCAGGCTGTAGCATATTTCAAAAAAACATTTCTATAACACCTAGACACTGTTGCTCCATTGCGCAAAATCAGGGTTAGAAACTCTACAATCCCCTGGCTCAGTAAAGAAACCAAACAAATCCTCAAGTCCAGAGACACTGCAAGTACCAAGAACTGTGTAACCGTGCAAAAAAAATGCATTAGGCTGGACAAGAAATCCTACTACACGACATTACAAACTAAATACCAACACAATCCCAACACTTTTGGAAAAAATGTAAACCAGCTACCCCCAAACCAACCACCCGTGACACTAAAGTTCCCATCAAAACACAATTAAACTCCTACTTTGTGAACTCAGTTCTATCCTTAGTATCACAGGACAGTTCCAACCTCACTATCCCCCCAACACAAATAACACTAATACAAGCTTTACCCTCAAATAAGTTTCCACCACTTCAGTCAAAAGCATGTTCTCCAAACTAAAAACCTCATCAACAGCAGCCGACCTACTACCCAGCTATTTCATGAAACTCACAGCAGATGCTACTGCTATCCCAATCTCCACTCTCATAAACAGATCAATTGTTGAAAACTATGTGCCCAAACTCTGGAAAATATCCTATGTTACACCCATACATAAAGGCAGGACCTCCACTGAACTTAACTATAGACCCATTGCTATACTCTTCCCCCCCTGGCAAAAATCCTAGAAAAATGCATCCATACCCAGGTGCTAAAATATCTCCTAGACAGCAACATCCTGTCACCTACTCAACATGGTTTCAGACATGCCCATATTACCACTACAGCCCTTCTCTGCTTCACAGACACAGTAAACAGACAGCATTTGACACAGTCTCGCACCAAATCCTGCTAAACAAACTAAACCAATATCGGGTCTATATAAAACTTTGAATATTCTGATATCAAACACTATTCAGCGAACGCTAAGAATAGTGAAGCTGCAGAACAGTGAATTCTTTCCTCGGGAAAGAATTCGGTTGGCTGTTTCTGTGGCTTCACTATTCTTACCGCTGTGGTGGAAAGTTATGGGTTAGGTTCAGGTAAGTGTGCGATTGTTTGTTCGTTAGGGTATGGCCGGGTTAAGTGAGTTAGGGTTACGAGTGTGTGCGATAGTGACAGACTTTAGGGTTAGGGTCGGTTTATGTGAGTTAGGGTGCGGGTTAGGTGAGTGTGTGATAGTGGCGGACCTTAGGGTTAGGGTTAAGGTAAGTGGGTAGATAGTAGTGTATGTTTAGTTTTGTGTAGGGGAAAACATTTGCTGTTCTGAATGTTCGATATTTTCATGTTTAGATGTTTTAGGGCCAATGAAATAGCGTTCTCTATTTTCATCTTTCGATAACGTGATATAAACACACCGATATCTCCTATCAAATTCCACTCTTACCTGGTTCCAAAGCTACTTAACTGATGGGTACCAAGCTGTGAAATGGGAAAATTCTCTCTCTCCTCAGCAGACCATAACTATAGGAGTCCCACAGGGTTCTATCTTAGGACCACTACTATTTACAGTCTTCACAAATGACCTACATACCTCCACACAGCCTGCATCTATCATTCAGCATGCATATCATACTACCTTAATCTGTGCTGCACAAAACATTCCCACCCTCCTGCAAACAACTAGCAATCTCTGACATTGACCTTACCAAAGCCCAACTTATCCTCAATCCAAAGAAAACTCAGCTTATGATTATAACCAGTTCTAACAAAAACACTGATAACAGTCAATTCACTATCTACTCCACAAATGCTACTCATATCGCTCCAGTGGCACAGGCTAAGCTATTGGGAATAACCATAGACTCCCACTTAAAATTTGATAGTCATCTCAACTTAACTATTAAAAAAGTACATGCCAAACTGGGATCACTCTACCATATCAAACCATTTCTTACCAACAACACAAGATCAGCCATTGCTCGCTCCCAACTTCTATCCGCCCTACTCTATGCCATCTCCCATTCTGACTAATCTCAACAAAACTGAACTAAGCAAAATGGAAGCCTGCTAGAACAGAATTGCCCACTTTGCTGCAAATTGCTCGTATATAACTCATCACTGTACTGCTTTGAAACAGCTCCACTGGCTTGAACTGCCCAACCTACTAACCTACAATCAGCTCTGCCTCTGTCATTCTATCTATTATCTCCCCAATAAGCGTCCTGCCCTCAAAAATGTAGTACATCACTCAGCCAAAAAGCCTTCTTAGATCATCAAGCAAACTACTAGAAGTCACCAACAGCTACAATAGCTTTGGAGACACACTATATAGTATTTCAGTGGCTAACAAATGGAACTCTCTCCCCACTAGAATACAAAACACATCACCCAAAGCCTCCTTTAAAAACCTCATTAAGCAACATCTCAAGCAAAGTTGGCAGTACCATGACTGCTCCCCAGGTTAATGAAAGTGGAAAAGGTACACATACTAAACCTAGAGTACTTGATAATAGTTTTCACTCTTACTCACAAACACTGGCTAATGTACAGTGTATGTACTGTACCTGTGTACTATGCATGTATTCTACCTATGTTTCAAATTTCAGCTGTACACCACAAATCTATTAATTATGTTTATTTTTAAATTAATGTTTTCTTGTTTCTTCTCTCCACTGTAATGGTTGATGTGCTGCATACCAGTGTAAAAACATGTCTACTGTAATTTGTATGTATACATATGTCTAAATATCTAAATATATCTGTAATTTTTCCATGTGGAGCTTTTTTCCCCAGGCTTCTGCTGAAAAAGGGCCTTTTCGGCTCAGACACCCCCTGTTAAGAAATGTAAAATAAAATAAAATAAAATAAAAAATAAAATGATATTGCCACCACCATGCTTCACCATGGGGATGGTGTTCTTTTGGTGATGTGAATTGTTGTTTCTGCACCAAACGTACCTTTTGGAATTGTGGCCAAAAAGTCCAACCTTGGTCTCATCAGACCACAACACATTTTCCCACAAGCTTTTGGGGTGTCTTGATGTATTGTTTTGCAAATTTTAGCTCGGCCTGGATGTTTTTCTGTGTAAGAAAAGACTTCTAATTGCAACCCTACCCCATAGTCCCAA